>NC_084836.1:74821552-74922552 GCF_033115175.1 Lepus europaeus
CATTTGTACTGTGATTTTCTCGGTCCATTGCACACGAATTCCACACCATTTTGTCCGGATATGACTGGATGAAACCGGAAATATCCGGTTGTGTTTTGTCTGTCTCAATCCCATATATTGCTACAGCCTCTGTGTTTGTGTTTTCTGGATATTATCAAAGGACTTTATTGTTTCTACTGTTTTTTATCGGGGAGCATTTTTTTTGAGCTGGATACAGTAATTGGTTCCACATGGAGACAGCAGCTCTACGTATTCGTATTTGCTAGGTAGAAAGCTAGAGGAAATGTGGCACACATACATGATATTTCTGTTTGTATAGACGATATTTTATCTACTTGCCTCATGAAAAGACGTTGCTTTTCTCCAAAATCATTTGTACTGTGATTTTCTCGGTCCATTGCATACAAATTCCACACCAATTTGTCCAGATATGACTGAATGAAACCGGAAATATCCGGTTGTGTTTTGTCTGTCTCAATCCCAGATATTGCTACAGCCTCTGTGTTTGTGTTTTCTGGATATTATCAACGGACTTTATTGTTTCTACTGTTTTTTATCGGGGAACATTTTATTTTGAGCTTGGATACAGTAATTGGTTCCACATGGAGACACCAGCTCTACGTATTCGTATTTTCTAGGTAGAAAGCTAGAGGAAATGCGGCAAACAAACATGATATTTCTGTTTGTATAGATGATATTTTATCTACTTGCCTCATGAAAAGACTTTGCTTTTCTCCAAAATCATTTGTACTGTGATTTTCTCGGTCCATTGCATACGAATTCCACACCATTTTGTCCGGATATGACTGGATGAAACCGGAAATATCCGGTTGTGTTTTGTCTTTCTCAATCCCAGAATCTTACTACAGCCTCTGTGTTTGTGTTTCTGGATATTATCAACGGACTTTATTGTTTCTACTGTTTTTTATCGGGGAACATTTTATTTTGAGCTTGGATACAGTAATTGGTTCCACATGGAGACAGCAGCTCTACGTATTCGTATTTGCTAGGTAGAAAGCTAGAGGAAATGCGGCACACATACATGATATTTCTGTTTGTATAGACGATATTTATCTACTTGCCTCATGAAAAGACGTTTGCTTTTTCTCCAAAATCATTTGTACTTGATTTTCTCGGTCCATTGCATACAAATTCCACACCAATTTGTCCAGATATGACTGAATGAAACCGAAATATCCGGTTGTGTTTTGTCTGTCTCAATCCCAGATATTGCTACAGCCTCTGTGTTTGTGTTTTTCTGGATATTATCAACGGACTTTATTGTTTCTACTGTTTTTTATCGGGGAACATTTTATTTTGAGCTTGGATACAGTAATTGGTTCCACATGGAGACACCAGCTCTACGTATTCGTATTTTCTAGGTAGAAAGCTAGAGGAAATGCGGCAAACAAACATGATATTTCTGTTTGTATAGATGATATTTTATCTACTTGCCTCATGAAAAGACTTTGCTTTTCTCCAAATCATTTGTACTGTGATTTTCTCGGTCATTGCATACGAATTCCACACCATTTTGTCCGGATATGACTGGATGAAACCGAATTATCCGGTTGTGTTTTGTCTTTCTCAATCCCAGATATTACTACAGCCTCTGTGTTTGTGTTTTCTGGATATTATCAACGGACTTTATTGTTTCTACTGTTTTTTATCGGGGAACATTTTATTTTGAGCTTGGATACAGTAATTGGTTCCACATGGAGACAGCAGCTCTACGTATTCGTATTTGCTAGGTAGAAAGCTAGAGGAAATGCGGCACACATACATGATATTTCTGTTTGTATAGACGATATTTTATCTACTTGCCTCATGAAAAGACGTTGCTTTTCTCAAAATCATTTGTACTGTGATTTTCTCGGTCCATTGCATACAAATTCCACACAATTTGTCCGGATATGACTGGATGAAACCGGAGTTATCCGGTTGTGTTTTGTCTGTCTCAATCCAGATATTGCTACAGCCTCTGTGTTTGTGTTTTCTGGATATTATCAACGGAACTTTATGGTTTCTACTGTTTTTTATCGGGGAACATTTTATTTGAGCTTGGATACAGTAATTGGTTCCACATGGAGACACCAGCTCTACGTATTCGTATTTTCTAGGTAGAAAGCTAGAGGAAATGCGGCAAACAAACATGATATTTCTGTTTGTATAGATGATATTTATCTACTTGCCTCATGAAAAGACTTTGCTTTTCTCCAAAATCATTTGTACTGTGATTTTCTCGGGTCCATTGCATACGAATTCCACACCATTTTGTCCGGATGTGACTGGATGAAACCGAAATATCCGGTTGTGTTTTGTCTGTCTCAATCCCAGATATTGCTACAGCCTCTGTGTTTGTGTTTTCTGGATATTATCAACGGACTTTATTGTTCTACTGTTTTTTATCGGGGAACATTTTTTTTTGAGCTTGGATACAGTAATTGGTTCCACATGGAGACACCAGCTCTACGTATTCCTATTTTCTAGGTAGAATGCTAGAGGAAATGCGGCAAACAACATGACATTTCTGTTTGTATAGATGATATTTTATCTACTTGCCTCATGAAAAAGACTTTGCTTTTCTCCAAAATCTTTTCTACTGTGATTTTCTCGGTCCCTTGCATATGAATTCCACACATTTTGTGCGGATATGACTGGATGAAACCGGAAATCTCCGGTTGTGTTTTGTCTTCTAATCCCAGATATTGCTACAGCCTCTGTGTTGTGTTTTTCTGGATATTATCAACGGACTTTATTGTTTCTACTGTTTTTTATCGGGGAACATTTTATTTTGAGCTTGGATACAGTAATTGGTTCCACATGGAGACACCAGCTCTACGTATTCGTATTTTCTAGGTAGAAAGCTAGAGGAAATGCGGCAAACAAACATTACATTTCTGTTTGTATAGATGATATTTTATCTACTTGCCTCATGAAAAGACTTTGCTTTTCTCCAAAACCATTTGTACTGTGATTTTCTCGGTCCATTGCATACGAATTCCACACCATTTTGTCCGGATATGATTGGATGAAACCGGAAATATCCGGTTGTGTTTTGTCTGTCTCAATCCCAGCTATTGCTACAGCCTCTGTGTTTGTGTTTTCTGGATATTATCAATGGACTTTATTGTTTCTACTGTTTTTTATCGGGGAACATTTTATTTTGAGCTTGGATACAGTAATTGGTTCCACATGGAGACACCAGCTCTACGTATTCCTATTTTCTAGGTAGAAAGCTAGAGAAAATGCGGCAAACAAACATGATATTTCTGTTTGTATAGATGATATTTTATCTACTTGCCTCATGAAAAGACTTTGCTTTTCTCCAAAATCTTTTCTACTGTGATTTTCTCGGTCCATTGCATCGGAATTTCACACCATTTTGTCCGGATATGACTGGATGAAACCGGAAATATCCGGTTGTGTTTTGTCTGTCTCAATCCCAGCTATTGCTACAGCCTCTGTGTTTGTGTTTTCTGGATATTATCAACGGACTTTATTGTTTCTACTGTTTTTTATCGGGGAACATTTTTTTTGAGCTTGATACAGTAATTGGTTCCACATGGAGACAGCAGCTCTACGTATTCGTATTTTCTAGGTAGAAAGCTAGAGGAAATGCGGCAAACAAACATGATATTTCTGTTGGTATAGATGATATTTTATCTACTTGCCTCATGAAAAGACGTTGCTTTTCTCCAAAATCTTTTGTACTGTGATTTTCTCGGTCCATTGCATCGGAATTCCACACCATTTTGTCCGGATATGATTGGATGAAACCGGAAATATCCGGTTGTGTTTTGTCTGTCTCAATCCCAGCTATTGCTACAGCCTCTGTGTTTGTGTTTTCTGGATATTATCAACGGACTTTATTGTTTCTACTGTTTTTTATCGGGGAACATTTTTTTTGAGCTTGATACAGTAATTGGTTCCACATGGAGACAGCAGCTCTACGTATTCGTATTTTCTAGGTAGAAAGCTAGAGGAAATGCGGCAAACAAACATGATATTTCTGTTTGTATAGATGATATTTTATCTACTTGCCTCATGAAAAGACGTTGCTTTTCTCCAAAATCTTTTGTACTGTGATTTTCTAGGTCCATTGCTAGGAATTCCACACAATTTTGTCCGGATACGACTGGATGAAACCGGAAATATCCGGTTGTGTTTTGTCTGTCTCAATCCCAGATATTGCTACAGCCTCTGTGTTTGTGTTTTCTGGATATTATCAACGGACTTTATTGTTTCTACTGTTTTTTATCGGGGAACATTTTATTTTGAGCTTGGATACAGTAATTGGTTCCACATGGAGACACCAGCTCTACGTATTCGTATTTTCTAGGTAGAAAGCTAGAGGAAATGCGGCAAACAAACATGATATTTCTGTTTGTATAGATGATATTTTTTCTACTTGCCTCATGAAAAGACTTTGCTTTGCTCCAAAATCATTTGTACTGTGATTTTCTCGGTCCATTGCATACGAATTCCACACCATTTTGTCCGGATATGACTGGATGAAACCGGAAATATCCGGTTGTGTTTTGTCTGTCTCAATCCCAGATATTGCTACAGCCTCTGTGTTTGTATTTTCTGGATATTATCAACGGACTTTATTGTTTCTACTGTTTTTTAATGGGGAACATTTTATTTTGAGCTTGGATACAGTAATTGGTTCCACATGGAGACACCAGCTCTACGTATTCGTATTTTCTAGGTAGAAAGCTAGAGGAACTGCGGCAAACAAACATGATATTTCTGTTTGTATAGATGATATTTTATCTACTTGCCTCATGAAAAGACTTTGCTTTTCTCCAAAATCATTTGTACTGTGATTTTCTCGGTCCATTGCACACGAATTCCACACCATTTTGTCCGGATATGACTGGATGAAACCGGAAATATCCGGTTGTGTTTTGTCTGTCTCAATCCCAGATATTGCTACAGCCTCTGTGTTTGTGTTTTCTGGATATTATCAAAGGACTTTATTGTTTCTACTGTTTTTTATCGGGGAGCATTTTTTTTGAGCTGGATACAGTAATTGGTTCCACATGGAGACAGCAGCTCTACGTATTCGTATTTGCTAGGTAGAAAGCTAGAGGAAATGTGGCACACATACATGATATTTCTGTTTGTATAGACGATATTTTATCTACTTGCCTCATGAAAAGACGTTGCTTTTCTCCAAAATCATTTGTACTGTGATTTTCTCGGTCCATTGCATACAAATTCCACACCAATTTGTCCAGATATGACTGGATGAAACCGGAAATATCCGGTTGTGTTTTGTCTGTCTCAATCCCAGATATTGCTACAGCCTCTGTGTTTGTGTTTTCTGGATATTATCAACGGACTTTATTGTTTCTACTGTTTTTTATCGGGGAACATTTTATTTTGAGCTTGGATACAGTAATTGGTTCCACATGGAGACACCAGCTCTACGTATTCGTATTTTCTAGGTAGAAAGCTAGAGGAAATGCGGCAAACAAACATGATATTTCTGTTTGTATAGATGATATTTTATCTACTTGCCTCATGAAAAGACTTTGCTTTTCTCCAAAATCATTTGTACTGTGATTTTCTCGGTCCATTGCATACGAATTCCACACCATTTTGTCCGGATATGACTGGATGAAACCGGAAATATCCGGTTGTGTTTTGTCTTTCTCAATCCCAGATATTACTACAGCCTCTGTGTTTGTGTTTTCTGGATATTATCAACGGACTTTATTGTTTCTACTGTTTTTTATCGGGGAACATTTTATTTTGAGCTTGGATACAGTAATTGGTTCCACATGGAGACAGCAGCTCTACGTATTCGTATTTGCTAGGTAGAAAGCTAGAGGAAATGCGGCACACATACATGATATTTCTGTTTGTATAGACGATATTTTATCTACTTGCCTCATGAAAAGACGTTGCTTTTCTCCAAAATCATTTGTACTGTGATTTTCTCGGTCCATTGCATACAAATTCCACACCAATTTGTCCGGATATGACTGGATGAAACCGGAGTTATCCGGTTGTGTTTTGTCTGTCTCAATCCCAGATATTGCTACAGCCTCTGTGTTTGTGTTTTCTGGATATTATCAACGGACTTTATGGTTTCTACTGTTTTTTATCGGGGAACATTTTATTTTGAGCTTGGATACAGTAATTGGTTCCACATGGAGACACCAGCTCTACGTATTCGTATTTTCTAGGTAGAAAGCTAGAGGAAATGCGGCAAACAAACATGATATTTCTGTTTGTATAGATGATATTTTATCTACTTGCCTCATGAAAAGACGTTGCTTTTCTCCAAAATCATTTGTACTGTGATTTTCTCGGTCCATTGCATACGAATTCCACACCATTTTGTCCGGATATGACTGGATGAAACCGGAAATATCCGGTTGTGTTTTGTCTGTCTCAATCCCAGATATTGCTACAGCCTCTGTGTTTGTGTTTTCTGGATATTATCAACGGACTTTATTGTTTCTACTGTTTTTTATCGGGGAACATTTTATTTTGAGCTTGGATACAGTAATTGGTTCCACATGGAGACACCAGCTCTACGTATTCCTATTTTCTAGGTAGAATGCTAGAGGAAATGCGGCAAACAAACATGACATTTCTGTTTGTATAGATGATATTTTATCTACTTGCCTCATGAAAAGACTTTGCTTTTCTCCAAAATCTTTTCTACTGTGATTTTCTCGGTCCATTGCATATGAATTCCACACATTTTGTGCGGATATGACTGGATGAAACCGGAAATCTCCGGTTGTGTTTTGTCTTCTAATCCCAGATATTGCTACAGCCTCTGTGTTGTGTTTTTCTGGATATTATCAACGGACTTTATTGTTTCTACTGTTTTTTATCGGGGAACATTTTATTTTGAGCTTGGATACAGTAATTGGTTCCACATGGAGACACCAGCTCTACGTATTCCTATTTTCTAGGTAGAAAGCTAGAGGAAATGCGGCAAACAAACATTACATTTCTGTTTGTATAGATGATATTTTATCTACTTGCCTCATGAAAAGACTTTGCTTTTCTCCAAAACCATTTGTACTGTGATTTTCTCGGTCCATTGCATACGAATTCCACACCATTTTGTCCGGATATGATTGGATGAAACCGGAAATATCCGGTTGTGTTTTGTCTGTCTCAATCCCAGCTATTGCTACAGCCTCTGTGTTTGTGTTTTCTGGATATTATCAATGGACTTTATTGTTTCTACTGTTTTTTATCGGGGAACATTTTATTTTGAGCTTGGATACAGTAATTGGTTCCACATGGAGACACCAGCTCTACGTATTCCTATTTTCTAGGTAGAAAGCTAGAGGAAATGCGGCAAACAAACATGATATTTCTGTTTGTATAGATGATATTTTATCTACTTGCCTCATGAAAAGACTTTGCTTTTCTCCAAAATCTTTTCTACTGTGATTTTCTCGGTCCATTGCATCGGAATTTCACACCATTTTGTCCGGATATGACTGGATGAAACCGGAAATATCCGGTTGTGTTTTGTCTGTCTCAATCCCAGCTATTGCTACAGCCTCTGTGTTTGTGTTTTCTGGATATTATCAACGGACTTTATTGTTTCTACTGTTTTTTATCGGGGAACATTTTTTTTGAGCTTGATACAGTAATTGGTTCCACATGGAGACAGCAGCTCTACGTATTCGTATTTTCTAGGTAGAAAGCTAGAGGAAATGCGGCAAACAAACATGATATTTCTGTTGGTATAGATGATATTTTATCTACTTGCCTCATGAAAAGACGTTGCTTTTCTCCAAAATCTTTTGTACTGTGATTTTCTCGGTCCATTGCATCGGAATTCCACACCATTTTGTCCGGATATGATTGGATGAAACCGGAAATATCCGGTTGTGTTTTGTCTGTCTCAATCCCAGCTATTGCTACAGCCTCTGTGTTTGTGTTTTCTGGATATTATCAACGGACTTTATTGTTTCTACTGTTTTTTATCGGGGAATATTTTTTTTGAGCTTGATACAGTAATTGGTTCCACATGGAGACAGCAGCTCTACGTATTCGTATTTTCTAGGTAGAAAGCTAGAGGAAATGCGGCAAACAAACATGATATTTCTGTTTGTATAGATGATATTTTATCTACTTGCCTCATGAAAAGACGTTGCTTTTCTCCAAAATCTTTTGTACTGTGATTTTCTCGGTCCATTGCATCGGAATTCCACACCATTTTGTCCGGATATGACTGGATGAAACCGGAAATCTCCGGTTGTGTTTTGTCTGTCTCAATCCCAGATATTGCTACAGCCTCTCAGTTTGTGTTTTCTGGATATTATCAATGGACTTTATTGTTTCTGCTGTTTTTTATCGCGGAACATTTTCTTTTGAGCTTGGATACAGTAATTGGTTCCACATGGAGACACCAGCTCTACGTATTCGTATTTTCTAGGTAGAAAGCTAGAGGAAATGCGGCACACAAATATGATATTTCTGTTTGTATAGATGATATTTTCTCTACTTGCCTCATGAAAAGACTTTGCTTTTCTCCAAAATCTTTTGTACTGTGATTTTCTCGGTCCATTGCTAGGAATTCCACACAATTTTGTCCGGATACGACTGGATGAAACCGGAAATATCCGGTTGTGTTTTGTCTGTCTCAATCCCAGATATTGCTACAGCCTCTGTGTTTGTGTTTTCTGGATATTATCAACGGACTTTATTGTTTCTACTGTTTTTTATCGGGGAACATTTTATTTTGAGCTTGGATACAGTAATTGGTTCCACATGGAGACACCAGCTCTACGTATTCGTATTTTCTAGGTAGAAAGCTAGAGGAAATGCGGCAAACAAACATGATATTTCTGTTTGTATAGATGATATTTTCTCTACTTGCCTCATGAAAAGACTTTGCTTTTCTCCAAAATCTTTTGTACTGTGTTTTTCTCTGTCCATTGCTAGGAATTCCACACAATTTTGTCCGGATACGACTGGATGAAACCGGAAATATCCGGTTGTGTTTTGTCTGTCTCAATCCCAGATATTGCTACAGCCTCTGTGTTTGTGTTTTCTGGATATTATCAACGGACTTTATTGTTTCTACTGTTTTTTATCGGGGAACATTTTATTTTGAGCTTGGATACAGTAATTGGTTCCACATGGAGACACCAGCTCTACGTATTCGTATTTTCTAGGTAGAAAGCTAGAGGAAATGCGGCAAACAAACATGATATTTCTGTTTGTATAGATGATATTTTATCTACTTGCCTCATGAAAAGACTTTGCTTTTCTCCAAAATCATTTGTACTGTGATTTTCTCGGTCCATTGCATACGAATTCCACACCATTTTGTCCGGATATGACTGGATGAAACCGGAAATATCCGGTTGTGTTTTGTCTTTCTCAATCCCAGATATTACTACAGCCTCTGTGTTTGTGTTTTCTGGATATTATCAACGGACTTTATTGTTTCTACTGTTTTTTATCGGGGAACATTTTATTTTGAGCTTGGATACAGTAATTGGTTCCACATGGAGACAGCAGCTCTACGTATTCGTATTTGCTAGGTAGAAAGCTAGAGGAAATGCGGCACACATACATGATATTTCTGTTTGTATAGACGATATTTTATCTACTTGCCTCATGAAAAGACGTTGCTTTTCTCCAAAATCATTTGTACTGTGATTTTCTCGGTCCATTGCATACAAATTCCACACCAATTTGTCCGGATATGACTGGATGAAACCGGAGTTATCCGGTTGTGTTTTGTCTGTCTCAATCCCAGATATTGCTACAGCCTCTGTGTTTGTGTTTTCTGGATATTATCAACGGACTTTATGGTTTCTTCTGTTTTTTATCGGGGAACATTTTATTTTGAGCTTGGATACAGTAATTGGTTCCACATGGAGACACCAGCTCTACGTATTCGTATTTTCTAGGTAGAAAGCTAGAGGAATTGCGGCAAACAAACATGATATTTCTGTTTGTATAGATGATATTTTATCTACTTGCCTCATGAAAAGACTTTGCTTTTCTCCAAAATCTTTTGTACTGTGATTTTCTCGGTCCATTTCATATGAATTCCACACATTTTGTGCGGATATGACTGGATGAAACCGGAAATCTCCGGTTGTGTTTTGTCTTCTAATCCCAGATATTGCTACAGCCTCTGTGTTGTGTTTTTCTGGATATTATCAACGGACTTTATTGTTTCTATTGTTTTTTATCGGGGAACATTTTATTTTGAGCTTGGATACAGTAATTGGTTCCACATGGAGACACCAGCTCTACGTATTCCTATTTTCTAGGTAGAAAGCTAGAGGAAATGCGGCAAACAAACATTACATTTCTGTTTGTATAGATGATATTTTATCTACTTGCCTCATGAAAAGACTTTGCTTTTCTCCAAAACCATTTGTACTGTGATTTTCTCGGTCCATTGCATACGAATTCCACACCATTTTGTCCGGATATGACTGGATGAAACCGGAAATATCCGGTTGTGTTTTGTCTGTCTCAATCCCAGATATTGCTACCGCCTCTGTGTTTGTGTTTTCTGGATATTATCAACGGACTTTATCGTTTCTACTGTTTTTTATCGGGGAACATTTTATTTTGAGCTTGGATACAGTAATTGGTTCCACATGGAGACACCAGCTCTACATATTCGTATTTTCTAGGTAGAAAGCTAGAGGAAATGCGGCAAACAAACATGATATTTCTGTTTGTATAGATGATATTTTATCTACTTGCCTCATGAAAAGACTTTGCTTTTCTCCAAAATCATTTGTACTGTGATTTTCTCGGTCCATTGCATCGGAATTCCACACCATTTTGTCCGGATATGACTGGATGAAACCGGAAATATCCGGTTGTGTTTTGTCTGTCTCAATCCCAGATATTGCTACAGCCTCTGTGTTTGTGTTTTCTGGATATTATCAACGGACTTTATTGTTTCTACTGTTTTTTATCGGGGAACATTTTATTTTGAGCTTGGATACAGTAATTGGTTCCACATGGAGACACCAGCTCTACGTATTCGTATTTTCTAGGTAGAAAGCTAGAGGAAATGCGGCAAACAAACATGATATTTCTGTTTGTATAGATGATATTTTATCTACTTGCCTCATGAAAAGACTTTGCTTTGCTCCAATACCATTTGTACTGTGATTTTCTCGGTCCATTGCATACGAATTCCACACCATTTTGTCCGGATATGACTGGATGAAACCGGAAATATCCGGTTGTGTTTTGTCTGTCTCAATCCCAGATATTGCTACAGCCTCTGTGTTTGTGTTTTCTGGATATTATCAATGGACTTTATTGTTTCTACTGTTTTTTTTCAGGGAACATTTTATTTTGAGCTTGGATACAGTAATTGGTTCCACATGGAGACACCAGCTCTATGTATTCGTATTTTCTAGGTAGAAAGCTAGAGGAAATGCGGCAAACAAACATGATATTTCTGTTTGTATAGATGATATTTTATCTACTTGCCTCATGAAAAGACTTTGCTTTGCTCCAAAATCATTTCTACTGTGATTTTCTCGGTCCATTGCATACGAACTCCACACCATTTTGTCCGGATATGACTGGATGAAACCGGAAATATCCAGTTGTGTTTTGTCTGTCTCAATCCCAGATATTGCTACAGCCTCTGTGTTTGTGTTTTCTGGATATTATCAACGGACTTTATTGTTTCTACTGTTTTTTATGGGGGAACATTTTATTTTGAGCTTGGATACAGTAATTGGTTCCACATGGAGACAGCAGCTCTACGTATTCGTATTTGCTAGGTAGAAAGCTAGAGGAAATGCGGCACACATACATGATATTTCTGTTTGTATAGACGATATTTTATCTACTTGCCTCATGAAAAGACGTTGCTTTTCTCCAAAATCATTTGTACTGTGATTTTCTCGATCCATTGCATACAAATTCCACACCAATTTGTCCGGATATGACTGGATGAAACCGGAGTTATCCGGTTGTGTTTTGTCTGTCTCAATCCCAGATATTGCTACAGCCTCTGTGTTTGTGTTTTCTGGATATTATCAACGGACTTTATGGTTTCTACTGTTTTTTATCGGGGAACATTTTATTTTGAGCTTGGATACAGTAATTGGTTCCACATGGAGACACCAGCTCTACGTATTCCTATTTTCTAGGTAGAAAGCTAGAGGAAATGCGGCAAACAAACATTACATTTCTGTTTGTATAGATGATATTTTATCTACTTGCCTCATGAAAAGACTTTGCTTTTCTCCAAAACCATTTGTACTGTGATTTTCTCGGTCCATTGCATACGAATTCCACACCATTTTGTCCGGATATGATTGGATGAAACCGGAAATATCCGGTTGTGTTTTGTCTGTCTCAATCCCAGCTATTGCTACAGCCTCTGTGTTTGTGTTTTCTGGATATTATCAATGGACTTTATTGTTTCTACTGTTTTTTATCGGGGAACATTTTATTTTGAGCTTGGATACAGTAATTGGTTCCACATGGAGACACCAGCTCTACGTGTTCCTATTTTCTAGGTAGAAAGCTAGAGGAAATGCGGCAAACAAACATGATATTTCTGTTTGTATAGATGATATTTTATCTACTTGCCTCATGAAAAGACTTTGCTTTTCTCCAAAATCTTTTCTACTGTGATTTTCTCGGTCCATTGCATCGGAATTTCACACCATTTTGTCCGGATATGACTGGATGAAACCGGAAATATCCGGTTGTGTTTTGTCTGTCTCAATCCCAGATATTGCTACAGCCTCTGTGTTTGTGTTTTCTGGATATTATCAACGGACTTTATTGTTTCTACTGTTTTTTATCGGGGAACATTTTTTTTGAGCTTGATACAGTAATTGGTTCCACATGGAGACAGCAGCTCTACGTATTCGTATTTTCTAGGTAGAAAGCTAGAGGAAATGCGGCAAACAAACATGATATTTCTGTTGGTATAGATGATATTTTATCTACTTGCCTCATGAAAAGACGTTGCTTTTCTCCAAAATCTTTTGTACTGTGATTTTCTCGGTCCCTTGCATCGGAATTCCACACCATTTTGTCCGGATATGATTGGATGAAACCGGAAATATCCGGTTGTGTTTTGTCTGTCTCAATCCCAGCTATTGCTACAGCCTCTGTGTTTGTGTTTTCTGGATATTATCAACGGACTTTATTGTTTCTACTGTTTTTTATCGGGGAACATTTTTTTTGAGCTTGATACAGTAATTGGTTCCACATGGAGACAGCAGCTCTACGTATTCGTATTTTCTAGGTAGAAAGCTAGAGGAAATGCGGCAAACAAACATGATATTTCTGTTTGTATAGATGATATTTTATCTACTTGCCTCATGAAAAGACGTTGCTTTTCTCCAAAATCTTTTGTACTGTGATTTTCTCGGTCCATTGCATCGGAATTCCACACCATTTTGTCCGGATATGACTGGATGAAACCGGAAATCTCCGGTTGTGTTTTGTCTGTCTCAATCCCAGATATTGCTACAGCCTCTCAGTTTGTGTTTTCTGGATATTATCAATGGACTTTATTGTTTCTGCTGTTTTTTATCGCGGAACATTTTCTTTTGAGCTTGGATACAGTAATTGGTTCCACATGGAGACACCAGCTCTACGTATTCGTATTTTCTAGGTAGAAAGCTAGAGGAAATGCGGCACACAAATATGATATTTCTGTTTGTATAGATGATATTTTCTCTACTTGCCTCATGAAAAGACTTTGCTTTTCTCCAAAATCTTTTGTACTGTGATTTTCTCGGTCCATTGCTAGGAATTCCACACAATTTTGTCCGGATACGACTGGATGAAACCGGAAATATCCGGTTGTGTTTTGTCTGTCTCAATCCCAGATATTGCTACAGCCTCTGTGTTTGTGTTTTCTGGATATTATCAACGGACTTTATTGTTTCTACTGTTTTTTATCGGGGAACATTTTATTTTGAGCTTGGATACAGTAATTGGTTCCACATGGAGACACCAGCTCTACGTATTCGTATTTTCTAGGTAGAAAGCTAGAGGAAATGCGGCAAACAAACATGATATTTCTGTTTGTATAGATGATATTTTCTCTACTTGCCTCATGAAAAGACTTTGCTTTTCTCCAAAATCTTTTGTACTGTGATTTTCTCGGTCCATTGCTAGGAATTCCACACAATTTTGTCCGGATACGACTGGATGAAACCGGAAATATCCGGTTGTGTTTTGTCTGTCTCAATCCCAGATATTGCTACAGCCTCTGTGTTTGTGTTTTCTGGATATTATCAACGGACTTTATTGTTTCTACTGTTTTTTATCGGGGAACATTTTATTTTGAGCTTGGATACAGTAATTGGTTCCACATGGAGACACCAGCTCTACGTATTCGTATTTTCTAGGTAGAAAGCTAGAGGAAATGCGGCAAACAAACATGATATTTCTGTTTGTATAGATGATATTTTTTCTACTTGCCTCATGAAAAGACTTTGCTTTGCTCCAAAATCATTTGTACTGTGATTTTCTCGGTCCATTGCATACGAATTCCACACCATTTTGTCCGGATATGACTGGATGAAACCGGAAATATCCGGTTGTGTTTTGTCTGTCTCAATCCCAGATATTGCTACAGCCTCTGTGTTTGTGTTTTCTGGATATTATCAACGGACTTTATTGTTTCTACTGTTTTTTATCGGGGAACATTTTATTTTGAGCTTGGATACAGTAATTGGTTCCACATGGAGACACCAGCTCTACGTATTCGTATTTTCTAGGTAGAAAGCTAGAGGAAATGCGGCAAACAAACATGATATTTCTGTTTGTATAGATGATATTTTTTCTACTTGCCTCATGAAAAGACTTTGCTTTGCTCCAAAATCATTTGTACTGTGATTTTCTCGGTCCATTGCATACGAATTCCACACCATTTTGTCCGGATATGACTGGATGAAACCGGAAATATCCGGTTGTGTTTTGTCTGTCTCAATCCCAGATATTGCTACAGCCTCTGTGTTTGTGTTTTCTGGATATTATCAACGGACTTTATTGTTTCTACTGTTTTTTATCGGGGAACATTTTATTTTGAGCTTGGATACAGTAATTGGTTCCACATGGAGACACCAGCTCTACGTATTCCTATTTTCTAGGTAGAAAGCTAGAGGAATTGCGGCAAACAAACATGATATTTCTGTTTGTATAGATGATATTTTATCTACTTGCCTCATGAAAAGACTTTGCTTTTCTCCAAAATCTTTTGTACTGTGATTTTCTCGGTCCATTTCATATGAATTCCACACATTTTGTGCGGATATGACTGGATGAAACCGGAAATCTCCGGTTGTGTTTTGTCTTCTAATCCCAGATATTGCTACAGCCTCTGTGTTGTGTTTTTCTGGATATTATCAACGGACTTTATTGTTTCTATTGTTTTTTATCGGGGAACATTTTATTTTGAGCTTGGATACAGTAATTGGTTCCACATGGAGACACCAGCTCTACGTATTCCTATTTTCTAGGTAGAAAGCTAGAGGAAATGCGGCAAACAAACATTACATTTCTGTTTGTATAGATGATATTTTATCTACTTGCCTCATGAAAAGACTTTGCTTTTCTCCAAAACCATTTGTACTGTGATTTTCTCGGTCCATTGCATACGAATTCCACACCATTTTGTCCGGATATGACTGGATGAAACCGGAAATATCCGGTTGTGTTTTGTCTGTCTCAATCCCAGATATTGCTACCGCCTCTGTGTTTGTGTTTTCTGGATATTATCAACGGACTTTATCGTTTCTACTGTTTTTTATCGGGGAACATTTTATTTTGAGCTTGGATACAGTAATTGGTTCCACATGGAGACACCAGCTCTACATATTCGTATTTTCTAGGTAGAAAGCTAGAGGAACTGCGGCAAACAAACATGATATTTCTGTTTGTATAGATGATATTTTATCTACTTGCCTCATGAAAAGACTTTGCTTTTCTCCAAAATCATTTGTACTGTGATTTTCTCGGTCCATTGCATCGGAATTCCACACCATTTTGTCCGGATATGACTGGATGAAACCGGAAATATCCGGTTGTGTTTTGTCTGTCTCAATCCCAGATATTGCTACAGCCTCTGTGTTTGTGTTTTCTGGATATTATCAACGGACTTTATTGTTTCTACTGTTTTTTATCGGGGAACATTTTATTTTGAGCTTGGATACAGTAATTGGTTCCACATGGAGACACCAGCTCTACATATTCGTATTTTCTAGGTAGAAAGCTAGAGGAAATGCGGCAAACAAACATGATATTTCTGTTTGTATAGATGATATTTTTTCTACTTGCCTCATGAAAAGACTTTGCTTTGCTCCAAAATCATTTGTACCGTGATTTTCTCGGTCCATTGCATACGAATTCCACACCATTTTGTCCGGATATGACTGGATGAAACCGGAAATATCCGGTTGTGTTTTGTCTGTCTCAATCCCAGATATTGCTACAGCCTCTGTGTTTGTGTTTTCTGGATATTATCAATGGACTTTATTGTTTCTACTGTTTTTTTTCAGGGAACATTTTATTTTGAGCTTGGATACAGTAATTGGTTCCACATGGAGACACCAGCTCTATGTATTCGTATTTTCTAGGTAGAAAGCTAGAGGAAATGCGGCAAACAAACATGATATTTCTGTTTGTATAGATGATATTTTATCTACTTGCCTCATGAAAAGACTTTGCTTTGCTCCAAAATCATTTCTACTGTGATTTTCTCGGTCCATTGCATACGAACTCCACACCATTTTGTCCGGATATGACTGGATGAAACCGGAAATATCCAGTTGTGTTTTGTCTGTCTCAATCCCAGATATTGCTACAGCCTCTGTGTTTGTGTTTTCTGGATATTTTCAACGGACTTTATTGTTTCTAATGTTTTTTATCGGGGAACATTTTATTTTGAGCTTGGATACAGTAATTGGTTCCACATGGAGACACCAGCTCTACGTATTCCTATTTTCTAGGTAGTAAGCTAGAGGAAATGCGGCAAACAAACATGACATTTCTGTTTGTATAGATGATATTTTATCTACTTGCCTCATGAAAAGACTTTGCTTTTCTCCAAAATCATTTGTACTGTGATTTTCTCGGTCCATTGCACACGAATTCCACACCATTTTGTCCGGATATGACTGGATGAAACCGGAAATATCCGGTTGTGTTTTGTCTGTCTCAATCCCAGATATTGCTACAGCCTCTGTGTTTGTGTTTTCTGGATATTATCAAAGGACTTTATTGTTTCTACTGTTTTTTATCGGGGAGCATTTTTTTTGAGCTTGATACAGTAATTGGTTCCACATGGAGACAGCAGCTCTATGTATTCGTATTTGCTAGGTAGAAAGCTAGAGGAAATGCGGCACACATACATGATATTTCTGTTTGTATACATGATATTTTATCTACTTGCCTCATGAAAAGACGTTGCTTTTCTCCAAAATCATTTGTACTGTGATTTTCTCGGTCCATTGCATACAAATTCCACACCAATTTGTCCAGATATGACTGGATGAAACCGGAAATATCCGGTTGTGTTTTGTCTGTCTCAATCCCAGATATTGCTACAGCCTCTCAGTTTGTGTTTTCTGGATATTATCAACGGACTTTATTGTTTCTACTGTTTTTTATCGGGGAACATTTTATTTTGAGCTTGGATACAGTAATTGGTTCCACATGGAGACAGCAGCTCTACGTATTCGTATTTGCTAGGTAGAAAGCTAGAGGAAATGCGGCACACATACATGATATTTCTGTTTGTATAGACGATATTTTATCTACTTGCCTCATGAAAAGACGTTGCTTTTCTCCAAAATCATTTGTACTGTGATTTTCTCGGTCCATTGCATACAAATTCCACAACAATTTGTCCGGATATGACTGGATGAAACCGGAAATATCCGGTTGTGTTTTGTCTGTCTCAATCCCAGATATTGCTACAGCCTCTGTGTTTGTGTTTTCTGGATATTATCAACGGACTTTATTGTTTCTACTGTTTTTTATCGGGGAACATTTTATTTTGAGCTTGGATACAGTAATTGGTTCCACATGGAGACACCAGCCCTACGTATTCGTATTTTCTAGGTAGAAAGCTAGAGGAAATGCGGCAAACAAACATGATATTTCTGTTTGTATAGATGATATTTTATCTACTTGCCTCATGAAAAGACTTTGCTTTTCTCCAAAATCATTTGTACTGTGATTTTCTCGGTCCATTGCATACGAATTCCACACATTTTGTGCGGATATGACTGGATGAAACCGGAAATCTCCGGTTGTGTTTTGTCTTCTAATCCCAGATATTGCTACAGCCTCTGTGTTGTGTTTTTCTGGATATTATCAACGGACTTTATTGTTTCTATTGTTTTTTATCGGGGAACATTTTATTTTGAGCTTGGATACAGTAATTGGTTCCACATGGAGACACCAGCTCTACGTATTCCTATTTTCTAGGTAGAAAGCTAGAGGAAATGCGGCAAACAAACATTACATTTCTGTTTGTATAGATGATATTTTATCTACTTGCCTCATGAAAAGACTTTGCTTTTCTCCAAAACCATTTGTACTGTGATTTTCTCGGTCCATTGCATACGAATTCCACACCATTTTGTCCGGATATGACTGGATGAAACCGGAAATATCCGGTTGTGTTTTGTCTGTCTCAATCCCAGATATTGCTACCGCCTCTGTGTTTGTGTTTTCTGGATATTATCAACGGACTTTATCGTTTCTACTGTTTTTTATCAGGGAACATTTTATTTTGAGCTTGGATACAGTAATTGGTTCCACATGGAGACACCAGCTCTACATATTCGTATTTTCTAGGTAGAAAGCTAGAGGAAATGCGGCAAACAAACATGATATTTCTGTTTGTATAGATGATATTTTATCTACTTGCCTCATGAAAAGACTTTGCTTTTCTCCAAAATCATTTGTACTGTGATTTTCTCGGTCCATTGCATCGGAATTCCACACCATTTTGTCCGGATATGACTGGATGAAACCGGAAATATCCAGTTGTGTTTTGTCTGTCTCAATCCCAGATATTGCTACAGCCTCTGTGTTTGTGTTTTCTGGATATTATCAACGGACTTTATTGTTTCTACTGTTTTTTATCGGGGAACATTTTATTTTGAGCTTGGATACAGTAATTGGTTCCACATGGAGACACCAGCTCTACATATTCGTATTTTCTAGGTAGAAAGCTAGAGGAAATGCGGCAAACAAACATGATATTTCTGTTTGTATAGATGTTATTTTTTCTACTTGCCTCATGAAAAGACTTTGCTTTGCTCCAATACCATTTGTACTGTGATTTTCTCGGTCCATTGCATACGAATTCCACACCATTTTGTCCGGATATGACTGGATGAAACCGGAAATATCCGGTTGTGTTTTGTCTGTCTCAATCCCAGATATTGCTACAGCCTCTGTGTTTGTGTTTTCTGGATATTATCAATGGACTTTATTGTTTCTACTGTTTTTTTTCAGGGAACATTTTATTTTGAGCTTGGATACAGTAATTGGTTCCACATGGAGACACCAGCTCTACGTATTCGTATTTTCTAGGTAGAAAGCTAGAGGAAATGCGGCAAACAAACATGATATTTCTGTTTGTATAGATGATATTTTATCTACTTGCCTCATGAAAAGACTTTGCTTTGCTCCAAAATCATTTCTACTGTGATTTTCTCGGTCCATTGCATACGAACTCCACACCATTTTGTCCGGATATGACTGGATGAAACCGGAAATATCCAGTTGTGTTTTGTCTGTCTCAATCCCAGATATTGCTACAGCCTCTGTGTTTGTGTTTTCTGGATATTATCAACGGACTTTATTGTTTCTAATGTTTTTTATCGGGGAACATTTTATTTTGAGCTTGGATACAGTAATTGGTTCCACATGGAGACACCAGCTCTACGTATTCCTATTTTCTAGGTAGTAAGCTAGAGGAAATGCGGCAAACAAACATGACATTTCTGTTTGTATAGATGATATTTTATCTACTTGCCTCATGAAAAGACTTTGCTTTTCTCCAAAATCATTTGTACTGTGATTTTCTCGGTCCATTGCACACGAATTCCACACCATTTTGTCCGGATATGACTGGATGAAACCGGAAATATCCGGTTGTGTTTTGTCTGTCTCAATCCCAGATATTGCTACAGCCTCTGTGTTTGTGTTTTCTGGATATTATCAAAGGACTTTATTGTTTCTACTGTTTTTTATCGGGGAGCATTTTTTTTGAGCTTGATACAGTAATTGGTTCCACATGGAGACAGCAGCTCTATGTATTCGTATTTGCTAGGTAGAAAGCTAGAGGAAATGCGGCACACATACATGATATTTCTGTTTGTATAGACGATATTTTATCT
The DNA here is from genome assembly GCF_033115175.1 of Lepus europaeus. Classification (NCBI taxonomy): domain Eukaryota; kingdom Metazoa; phylum Chordata; class Mammalia; order Lagomorpha; family Leporidae; genus Lepus; species Lepus europaeus. Next base: position 74,841,928 of record NC_084836.1, read on the forward strand.
ACTTGCCTCATGAAAAGACGTTGCTTTTCTCCAAAATCATTTGTACTGTGATTTTCTCGGTCCATTGCATACAAATTCCACACCAATTTGTCCAGATATGACTGGATGAAACCGGAAATATCCGGTTGTGTTTTGTCTGTCTCAATCCCAGATATTGCTACAGCCTCTCAGTTTGTGTTTTCTGGATATTATCAACGGACTTTATTGTTTCTACTGTTTTTTATCGGGGAACATTTTATTTTGAGCTTGGATACAGTAATTGGTTCCACATGGAGACACCAGCTCTACGTATTCCTATTTTCTAGGTAGAAAGCTAGAGGAAATGCGGCAAACAAACATTACATTTCTGTTTGTATAGATGATATTTTATCTACTTGCCTCATGAAAAGACTTTGCTTTTCTCCAAAATCATTTGTACTGTGATTTTCTCGGTCCATTGCATACAAATTCCACACCATTTTGTCCGGATATGATTGGATGAAACCGGAAATATCCGGTTGTGTTTTGTCTGTCTCAATCCCAGATATTGCTACAGCCTCTGTGTTTGTGTTTTCTGGATATTATCAACGGACTTTATTGTTTCTACTGTTTTTTATCGGGGAACATTTTATTTTGAGCTTGGATACAGTAATTGGTTCCACATGGAGACAGCAGCTCTACGTATTCGTATTTGCTAGGTAGAAAGCTAGAGGAAATGCGGCACACATACATGATATTTCTGTTTGTATAGACGATATTTTATCTACTTGCCTCATGAAAAGACGTTGCTTTTCTCGAAAATCATTTGTACTGTGATTTTCTCGGTCCATTGCATACAAATTCCACACCAATTTGTCCGGATATGACTGGATGAAACCGGAAATATCCGGTTGTGTTTTGTCTGTCTCAATCCCAGATATTGCTACAGCCTCTGTGTTTGTGTTTTCTGGATATTATCAACGGACTTTATTGTTTCTACTGTTTTTTATCGGGGAACATTTTATTTTGAGCTTGGATACAGTAATTGGTTCCACATGGAGACACCAGCTCTACGTATTCGTATTTTCTAGGTAGAAAGCTAGAGGAAATGCGGCAAACAAACATGATATTTCTGTTTGTATAGATGATATTTTTTCTACTTGCCTCATGAAAAGACTTTGCTTTTCTCCAAAATCATTTGTACTGTGATTTTCTCGGTCCATTGCATACGAATTCCACACCATTTTGTCCGGATATGACTGGATGAAACCGGAAATATCCGGTTGTGTTTTGTCTGTCTCAATCCCAGATATTGCTACAGCCTCTGTGTTTGTGTTTTCTGGATATTATCAACGGACTTTATTGTTTCTACTGTTTTTTATCGGGGAACATTTTTTTTTGAGCTTGGATACAGTAATTGGTTCCACATGGAGACACCAGCTCTACGTATTCCTATTTTCTAGGTAGAAAGCTAGAGGAAATGCGGCAAACAAACATGACATTTCTGTTTGTATAGATGATATTTTATCTACTTGCCTCATGAAAAGACTTTGCTTTTCTCCAAAACCATTTGTACTGTGATTTTCTCGGTCCATTGCATACGAATTCCACACCATTTTGTCCGGATATGACTGGATGAAACCGGAAATATCCGGTTGTGTTTTGTCTGTCTCAATCCCAGCTATTGCTACAGCCTCTGTGTTTGTGTTTTCTGGATATTATCAACGGACTTTATTGTTTCTACTGTTTTTTATCGGGGAACATTTTATTTTGAGCTTGGATACAGTAATTGGTTCCACATGGAGACACCAGCTCTACGTATTCCTATTTTCTAGGTAGAAAGCTAGAGGAATTGCGGCAAACAAACATGATATTTCTGTTTGTATAGATGATATTTTATCTACTTGCCTCATGAAAAGACTTTGCTTTTCTCCAAAATCTTTTGTACTGTGATTTTCTCGGTCCATTGCATATGAATTCCACACATTTTGTGCGGATATGACTGGATGAAACCGGAAATCTCCGGTTGTGTTTTGTCTTCTAATCCCAGATATTGCTACAGCCTCTGTGTTGTGTTTTTCTGGATATTATCAACGGACTTTATTGTTTCTACTGTTTTTTATCGGGGAACATTTTATTTTGAGCTTGGATACAGTAATTGGTTCCACATGGAGACACCAGCTCTACGTATTCCTATTTTCTAGGTAGAAAGCTAGAGGAAATGCGGCAAACAAACATTACATTTCTGTTTGTATAGATGATATTTTATCTACTTGCCTCATGAAAAGACGTTGCTTTTCTCCAAAACCATTTGTACTGTGATTTTCTCGGTCCATTGCATACGAATTCCACACCATTTTGTCCGGATATGATTGGATGAAACCGGAAATATCCGGTTGTGTTTTGTCTGTCTCAATCCCAGATATTGCTACAGCCTCTGTGTTTGTGTTTTCTGGATATTATCAACGGACTTTATTGTTTCTACTGTTTTTTATCGGGGAACATTTTATTTTGAGCTTGGATACAGTAATTGGTTCCACATGGAGACACCAGCTCTACGTATTCCTATTTTCTAGGTAGAAAGCTAGAGGAAATGCGGCAAACAAACATGATATTTCTGTTTGTATAGATGATATTTTATCTACTTGCCTCATGAAAAGACTTTGCTTTTCTCCAAAATCATTTGTACTGTGATTTTCTCGGTCCATTGCATACGAATTCCACACCATTTTGTCCGGATATGACTGGATGAAACCGGAAATATCCGGTTGTGTTTTGTCTGTCTCAATCCCAGATATTGCTACAGCCTCTGTGTTTGTGTTTTCTGGATATTATCAACGGACTTTATTGTTTCTACTGTTTTTTATCAGGGAACATTTTATTTTGAGCTTGGATACAGTAATTGGTTCCACATGGAGACACCAGCTCTACGTATTCGTATTTTCTAGGTAGAAAGCTAGAGGAAATGCGAGAAACAAACATGATATTTCTGTTTGTATAGACGATATTTTATCTACTTGCCTCATGAAAAGACTTTGCTTTTCTCCAAAATCATTTGTACTGTGATTTTCTCGGTCCATTGCATCGGAATTCCACACCATTTTGTCCGGATATGACTGGATGAAACCGGAAATATCCGGTTGTGTTTTGTCTGTCTCAATCCCAGCTATTGCTACAGCCTCTGTGTTTGTGTTTTGTGGATATTACCAACGGACTTTATTGTTTCTACTGTTTTTTATCGGGGAACATTTTATTTTGAGCTTGGATACAGTAATTGGTTCCACATGGAGACACCAGCTCTATGTATTCGTATTTTCTAGGTAGAAATCTAGAGGAAATGCGGCAAACAAACATGATATTTCTGTTTGTATAGATGATATTTAATCTACTTGCCTCATGAAAAGACTTTGCTTTTCTCCAAAATCATTTGTACTGTGATTTTCTCGGTCCATTGCATACGAACTCCACACCATTTTGTCCGGATATGACTGGATGAAACCGGAAATATCCGGTTGTGTTTTGTCTGTCTCAATCCCAGATATTGCTACAGCCTCTGTGTTTGTGTTTTCTGGATATTATCAACGGACTTTATTGTTTCTACTGTTTTTTATCGGGGAACATTTTTTTTTTTTTGAGCTTGGATACAGTAATTGGTTCCACATGGAGACACCAGCTCTACGTATTCCTATTTTCTAGGTAGAAAGCTAGAGGAAATGCGGCAAACAAACACGACATTTCTGTTTGTATAGATGATATTTTATCTACTTGCCTCAAGAAAAGACTTTGCTTTTCTCCAAAACCATTTGTACTGTGATTTTCTCGGTCCATTGCATACGAATTCCACACCATTTTGTCCGGATATGACTGGATGAAACCGGAAATATCCGGTTGTGTTTTGTCTGTCTCAATCCCAGCTATTGCTACAGCCTCTGTGTTTGTGTTTTCTGGATATTATCAACGGACTTTATTGTTTCTACTGTTTTTTTATCGGGGAACATTTTATTTTGAGCTGGATACAGTAATTGGTTCCACATGGAGACACCAGCTCTATGTATTCGTATTTTCTAGGTAGAAAGCTAGAGGAAATGCGAGAAACAAACATGATATTTCTGTTTGTATAGATGATATTTTATCTACTTGCCTCATGAAAAGACTTTGCTTTTCTCCAAAATCTTTTGTACTGTGATTTTCTCGGTCCATTGCATCGGAATTCCACACCATTTTGACCGGATATGACTGGATGAAACCGGAAATATCCGGTTGTGTTTTGTCTGCTAATCCCAGATATTGCTACAGCCTCTGTGTTTGTGTTTTCTGGATATTATCAACGGACTTTATTGTTTCTACTTTTTTTTATTGGGGAACATTTTATTTTGAGCTTGGATACAGTAATTGGTTCCACATGGAGACACCAGCTCTATGTATTCCTATATTCTAGGTAGAAAGCTAGAGGAAATGCGGCAAACAAACATGATATTTCTGTTTGTATAGATGATATTTTATCTACTTGCCTCATGAAAAGACTTTGCTTTTCTCCAAATCATTTGTACTGTGATTTTCTCGGTCCATTGCATAGGAATTCCACACCATTTTGTCCGGATATGACTGGATGAAACCGGAAATATCCAGTTGTGTTTTGTCTGTCTCAATCCCAGATATTCCTACAGCCTCTGTGTTTGTGTTTTCTGGATATTATCAACGGACTTTATTGTTTCTACTGTTTTTTATCGGGGAACATTTTTTTTTGAGCTTGGATACAGTAATTGGTTCCACATGGAGACACCAGCTCTACATATTCGTATTTTCTAGGTAGAAAGCTAGAGGAAATGCGGCAAACAAACATGATATTTCTGTTTGTATACATGATATTTTATCTACTTGCCTCATGAAAAGACTTTGCTTTTCTCCAAAATCATTTGTACTGTGATTTTCTCAGTCCATTGCATAGGAATTCCACACCATTTTGTCCGGATATGACTGGATGAAACCGGAAATATCCGGTTGTGTTTTGTCTGTCTCAATCCCAGATATTGCTACAGAATCTGTGTTTGTGTTTTGTGGATATTATCAACGGACTTTATTGTTTCTACTGTTTTTTATCGGGGAACATTTTATTTTGAGCTTGGATACAGTAATTGGTTCCACATGGAGACACCAGCTCTACGTATTCGTATTTTCTAGGTAGAAAGCTAGAGGAAATGCGGCAAACAAACATGATATTTCTGTTTGTATACATGATATTTTATCTACTTGCCTCATGAAAAGACTTTGCTTTTCTCCAAAATCATTTGTACTGTGATTTTCTCGGTCCATTGCATACGAATTCCACACCATTTTGTCCGGATATGACTGGATGAAACCGGAAATATCCGGTTGTGTTTTGTCTGTCTCAATCCCAGATATTGCTACAGCCTCTGTGTTTGTGTTTTCTGGATATTATGAACAGACTTTATTGTTTCTACTGTTTTTTATCGGGGAACATTTTTTTTTGAGCTTGATACAGTAATTTGTTCCACTTGGAGACACCAGCTCTACGTATTCGTATATTCCAGGTAGAAAGCTAGAGGAAATGCGGCAAACAAACATGATATTTCTGTTTGTATAGATGATATTTTATCTACTTGCCTCATGAATAGACTTTGCTTTTCTCCAAAATCATTTGTACTGTGATTTTCTCAGTCCATTGCATACGAATTCCACACCATTTTGTCCGGATATGACTGGATGAAACCGGAAATATCCGGTTGTGTTTTGTCTGTCTCAATCCCAGATATTGCTACAGCCTCTGTGTTTGTGTTTTCTGGATATTATCAATGGAATTTATTGTTTCTAATGTTTTTTTTTTATCTGGGAACATTTTATTTTGAGCTTGGATACAGTAATTTGTTCCACATGGAGACACCAGCTCTACGTATTCGTATTTTCTAGGTAGAAAGCTAGAGGAAATGCAGCAAACAAACATGATATTTCTGTTTGTATAGATGATATTTTATCTACTTGCCTCATGAAAAGACTTTGCTTTTCTCCAAAATCATTTGTACTGTGATTTTCTCGGTCCATTGCATACGAATTCCACACCATTTTGTCCGGATATGACTGGATGAAACCGGAAATATCCGGTTGTGTTTTGTCTGTCTCAATCCCAGATATTGCTACAGCCTCTGTGTTTGTGTTTTGTGGATGTTATCAACGGACTTTATTGTTTCTACTGTTTTTTATCGGGGAACATTTTATTTTGAGCTTGGATACAGTAATTGGTTCCACATGGAGACACCAGCTCTACGTATTCGTATTTTCTAGGTAGAAAGCTAGAGGAAATGCGGCAAACGTGATATTTCTGTTTGTATACATGATATTTTATCTTCTTTCCTCATGAAAAGACTTTGCTTTTCTCCAAAATCATTGGTACTGTGATTTTCTCGGTCCATTGCATCGGAATTCCACACCATTTTGTCCGGATATGACTGGATGAAACCGGAAATATCCGGTTGTGTTTTGTCTGTCTCAATCCCAGATATTGCTACAGCCTCTGTGTTTGTGTTTTCTGGATATTATCAACGGACGTTATTGTTTCCACTGTTTTTTATCGGGGAACATTTTTTTTTTTTGAGCTTGATACAGTAATTGGTTCCACATGGAGACACCAGCTCTACGTATTCGTATTTTCTAGGTAGAAAGCTAGAGGAAATGCGAGAAACAAACATGATATTTCTGTTTGTATAGATGATATTTTATCTACTTGCCTCATGAAAAGACTTTGCTTTTCTCCAAAATCTTTTGTACTGTGATTTTCTCTGTCCATTGCATCGGAATTCCACACCATTTTGACCGGATATGACTGGATGAAACCGGAAATATCCGGTTGCGTTTTGTCTTCTAATCCCAGATATTGCTACAGCCTCTGTGTTTGTGTTTTCTGGATATTATCAACGGACTTTATTGTTTCTACTGTTTTTTATTGGGGAATATTTTATTTTGAGCTTGGATACAGTAATTGGTTCCACATGGAGACACCAGCTCTACGTATTCCTATATTCTAGGTAGAAAGCTAGAGGAAATGCGGCAAACAAACATGATATTTCTGTTTGTATAGATGATATTTTATCTACTTGCCTCATGAAAAGACTTTGCTTTTCTCCAAATCATTTGTACTGTGATTTTCTCGGTCCATTGCATAGGAATTCCACACCATTTTGTCCGGATATGACTGGATGAAACCGGAAATATCCAGTTGTGTTTTGTCTGTCTCAATCCCAGATATTGCTACAGCCTCTGTGTTTGTGTTTTGTGGATATTATCAACGGACTTTATTGTTTGTACTGTTTTTTATCGGGGAACATTTTATTTTGAGCTTGGATACAGTAATTGGTTCCACATGGAGACACCAGCTCTACATATTCGTATTTTCTAGGTAGAAAGCTAGAGGAAATGCGGCAAACAAACATGATATTTCTGTTTGTATAGATGATATTTTATCTACTTGCCTCATGAAAAGACTTTGCTTTTCTCCAAAATCATTTGTACTGTGATTTTCTCAGTCCATTGCATACGAATTCCACACCATTTTGTCCGGATATGACTGGATGAAACCGGAAATATCCAGTTGTGTTTTGTCTGTCTCAATCCCAGATATTGCTACAGCCTCTGTGTTTGTGTTTTGTGGATATTATCAACGGACTTTATTGTTTGTACTGTTTTTTATCGGGGAACATTTTTTTTTGAGCTTGGATACAGTAATTGGTTCCACTTGGAGACACCAGCTCTACGTATTCGTATATTCTAGGTAGAAAGCTAGAGGAAATGCGGCAAACAAACATGATATTTCTGTTTGTATAGATGATATTTTATCTACTTGCCTCATGAATAGACTTTGCTTTTCTCCAAAATCATTTGTACTGTGATTTTCTCAGTCCATTGCATACGAATTCCACACCATTTTGTCCGGATATGACTGGATGAAACCGGAAATATCCGGTTGTGTTTTGTCTGTCTCAATCCCAGCTATTGCTACAGCCTCTGTGTTTGTGTTTTCTGGATATTATCAATGGAATTTATTGTTTCTAATGTTTTTTTTTTATCTGGGAACATTTTATTTTGAGCTTGGATACAGTAATTGGTTCCACATGGAGACACCAGCTCTACGTATTCGTATTTTCTAGGTAGAAAGCTAGAGGAAATGCAGCAAACAAACATGATATTTCTGTTTGTATAGATGATATTTTATCTACTTGCCTCATGAAAAGACTTTGCTTTTCTCCAAAATCATTTGTACTGTGATTTTCTCGGTCCATTGCATACGAATTCCACACCATTTTGTCCGGATATGACTGGATGAAACCGGAAATATCCGGTTGTGTTTTGTCTGTCTCAATCCCAGATATTGCTACAGCCTCTGTGTTTGTGTTTTGTGGATATTATCAACGGACTTTATTGTTTCTACTGTTTTTTATCGGGGAACATTTTATTTTGAGCTTGGATACAGTAATTGGTTCCACATGGAGACACCAGCTCTACGTATTCGTATTTTCTAGGTAGAAAGCTAGAGGAAATGCGGCAAACATGATATTTCTGTTTGTATACATGATATTTTATCTACTTGCCTCATGAAAAGACTTTGCTTTTCTCCAAAATCATTTGTACTGTGATTTTCTCGGTCCATTGCATCGGAATTCCACACCATTTTGTCCGGATATGACTGGATGAAACCGGAAATATCCGGTTGTGTTTTGTCTGTCTCAATCCCAGATATTGCTACAGCCTCTGTGTTTGTGTTTTCTGGATATTATCAACAGACTTTATTGTTTCTACTGTTTTTTATCGGGGAACATTTTTTTTTTGAGCTTGGATACAGTAATTGGTTCCACATGGAGACACCAGCTCTACGTATTCGTATTTTCTAGGTAGAAAGCTAGAGGAAATGCGGCAAACAAACAAGATATTTCTGTTTGTATAGATGATATTTTATCTACTTGCCTCATGAATAGACTTTGCTTTTCTCCAAAATCATTTGTACTGTGATTTTCTCGGTCCATTGCATACGAATTCCACACCATTTTGTCCGGATATGACTGGATGAAACCGGAAATATCCGGTTGTGTTTTGTCTGTCTCAATCCCAGCTATTGCTACAGCCTCTGTGTTTGTGTTTTCTGGATATTATCAACGGACTTTATTGTTTCTAATGTTTTTTTTTTTTTTTATCAGGGAACATTTTATTTTGAGCTTGGATACAGTAATTGGTTCCACATGGAGACACCAGCTCTACGTATTCGTATTTTCTAGGTAGAAAGCTAGAGGAAATGCAGCAAACCAACATGATATTTCTGTTTGTATAGATGATATTTTATCTACTTGCCTCATGAAAAGACTTTGCTTTTCTCCAAAATCATTTGTACTGTGATTTTCTCGGTCCATTGCATACGAATTCCACACCATTTTGTCCGGATATGACTGGATGAAACCAGAAATATCCGGTTGTGTTTTGTCTGTCTCAATCCCAGATATTGCTACAGCCTCTGTGTTTGTGTTTTGTGGATATTATCAACGGACTTTATTGTTTCTACTGTTTTTTATCGGGGAACATTTTATTTTGAGCTTGGATACAGTAATTGGTTCCACATGGAGACACCAGCTCTACGTATTCATATTTTCTAGGTAGAAAGCTAGAGGAAATGCGGCAAACAAACATGATATTTCCGTTTGTATACATGATATTTTATCCACTTGCCTCATGAAAAGACTTTGCTTTTCTCCAAAATCATTTGTACTGTGATTTTCTCGGTCCATTGCATCGGAATTCCACACCATTTTGTCCGGATATGACTGGATGAAACCGGAAATATCCGGTTGTGTTTTGTCTGTCTCAATCCCAGATATTGCTACAGCCTCTGTGTTTGTGTTTTCTGGATATTATCAACGGACTTTCTTGTTTCTACTGTTTTTTATCGGGGAACATTTTTTTTTTGAGCTTGATACAGTAATTGGTTCCACATGGAGACACCAGCTCTACGTATTCGTATATTCTAGGTAGAAAGCTAGAGGAAATGCGGCAAACAAACATGATATTTCTGTTTGTATAGATGATATTTTATCTACTTGCCTCAAGAAAAGACTTTGCTTTTCTCCAAAATCATTTGTACTGTGATTTTCTCGGTCCATTGCATACGAATTCCACACCATTTTGTCCGGATATGACTGGATGAAACCGGAAATCTCCGGTTGTGTTTTGTCTTCTAATCCCAGATATTGCTACAGCCTCTGTGTTTGTGTTTTCTGGATATTATCAACGGACTTTATTGTTTCTACTGTTTTTTATCGGGGAACATTTTATTTTGAGCTTGGATACAGTAATTGGTTCCACATGGAGACACCAGCTCTACGTATTCCTATATTCTAGGTAGAAAGCTAGAGGAAATGCGGCAAACAAACCTGATATTTCTGTTTGTATAGATGATATTTTATCTACTTGCCTCATGAAAAGACTTTGCTTTTCTCCAAATCATTTGTACTGTGATATTCTCGGTCCATTGCATACGAATTCCACACCATTTTGTCCGGATATGACTGGATGAAACCGGAAATATCCAGTTGTGTTTTGTCTGTCTCAATCCCAGATATTGCTACAGCCTCTGTGTTTGTGTTTTCTGGATATTATCAACGGACTTTATTGTTTCTACTGTTTTTTATCGGGGAACATTTTTTTTTTATTGAGCTTGGATACAGTAATTGGTTCCACATGGAGACACCAGCTCTACGTATTCGTATTTTCTAGGTAGAAAGCTAGAGGAAATGCGAGAAACAAACATGATATTTCTGTTTGTATACATGATATTTTATCTACTTGCCTCATGAAAAGACTTTGCTTTTCTCCAAAATCATTTGTACTGTGATTTTCTCGGTCCATTGCATCGGAATTCCACACCATTTTGTCCGGATATGACTGGATGAAACCGGAAATATCCGGTTGTGTTTTGTCTGTCTCAATCCCAGATATTGCTACAGCCTCTGTGTTTGTGTTTTCTGGATAATATCAACAGAGTTTATTGTTTCTACTGTTTTTTATCGGGGAACATTTTTTTTTTTGAGCTTGATACAGTAATTGGTTCCACATGGAGACACCAGCTCTACGTATTCGTATTTTCTAGGTAGAAAGCTAGAGGAAATGCGGAAAACAAACATGATATTTCTGTTTGTATAGATGATATTTTATCTACTTGCCTCATGAATAGACTTTGCTTTTCTCCAAAATCATTTGTACTGTGATTTTCTCGGTCCATTGCATACGAATTCCACACCATTTTGTCCGGATATGACTGGATGAAACCGGAAATCTCCGGTTGTGTTTTGTCTGTCTCAATCCCAGCTATTGCTACAGCCTCTGTGTTTGTGTTTTCTGGATATTATCAACGGACTTTATTGTTTCTAATGTTTTTTTTTTATCAGGGAACGTTTTATTTTGAGCTTGGATACAGTAATTGGTTCCACATGGAGACACCAGCTCTACGTATTCGTATTTTCTAGGTAGAAAGCTAGAGGAAATGCAGCAAACAAACATGATATTTCTGTTTGTATAGATGATATTTTATAAACTTGCCCTGAAAAGACTTTGCTTTTCTCCAAAATCATTTGTACTGTGATTTTCTCGGTCCATTTCATCGGAATTCCACACCATTTTGTCCGGATATGACTGGATGAAACCGGAAATATCCGGTTGTGTTTTGTCTGTCTCAATCCCAGATATTGCTACAGCCTCTGTGTTTGTGTTTTCTGGATATTATCAACGGACTTTATTGTTTCTACTGTTTTTTATCGGGGAACATTTTATTTTGAGCTTGGATACAGTAATTGGTTCCACATGGAGACACCAGCTCTACGTATTCGTATTTTCTAGGTAGAAAGCTAGAGGAAATGCGGCAAACAAACATGATATTTCTGTTTGTATAGATGATATTTTATCTACTTGCCTCATGAAAAGACTTTGCTTTTCTCCAAAATCATTTGTACTGTGATTTTCTCGGTCCATTGCATACGCATTCCACACCATTTTGTCCGGATATGACTGGATGAAACCGGAACTATCCGGTTGTGTTTTGTCTGTCTCAATCCCAGATATTGCTACAGCCTCTGTGTTTGTGTTTTCTGGATATTATCAACGGACTTTATTGTTTCTACTGTTTTTTATCGGGGAACATTTTTTTTTTTTGAGCCTGATACAGTAATTGGTTCCACATGGAGACACCAGCTCTACGTATTCGTATATTCTAGGTAGAAAGCTAGAGGTAATGCGGCAAACAAACATGATATTTCTGTTTGTATAGATGATATTTTATCTACTTGCCTCAAGAAAAGACTTTGCTTTTCTCCAAAACCATTTGTACTGTGATTTTCTCGGTCCATTGCATACGAATTCCACACCATTTTGTCCGGATATGACTGGATGAAACCGGAAATATCCTTTTGTGTTTTGTCTGTCTCAATCCCAGCTATTGCTACAGCCTCTGTGTTTGTGTTTTGTGGATATTATCAACGGACTTTATTGTTTCTACTGTTTTTTTATCGGGGAACATTTTATTTTGAGCTGGATACAGTAATTGGTTCCACATGGAGACACCAGCTCTACGTATTCATATTTTCTAGGTAGAAAGCTAGAGGAAATGCGGCAAACAAACATGATATTTCTGTTTGTATAGATGATATTTTATCTACTTGCCTCATGAAAAGACTTTGCTTTTCTCCAAAATCTTTTGTACTGTGATTTTCTCGGTCCATTGCATCGGAATTCCACACCATTTTGACCGGATATGACTGGATGAAACCGGAAATCTCCGGTTGTGTTTTGTCTTCTAATCCCAGATATTGCTACAGCCTCTGTGTTTGTGTTTTCTGGATATTATCAACGGACTTTATTGTTTCTACTGTTTTTTATTGGGGAACATTTTATTTTGAGCTTGGATACAGTAATTGGTTCCACATGGAGACACCAGCTCTATGTATTCCTATATTCTAGGTAGAAAGCTAGAGGAAATGCGGCAAACAAACATGATATTTCTGTTTGTATAGATGATATTTTATCTACTTGCCTCATGAAAAGACTTTGCTTTGCTCCAAAATCATTTGTACTGTGATTTTCTCGGTCCATTGCATAGGAATTCCACAACATTTTGTCCGGATATGACTGGATGAAACCGGAAATATCCAGTTGTGTTTTGTCTGTCTCAATCCCAGATATTGCTACAGCCTCTGTGTTTGTGTTTTGTGGATATTATCAACGGACTTTATTGTTTCTACTGTTTTTTATCGGGGAACATTTTCTTTTGAGCTTGGATACAGTAATTGGTTCCACATGGAGACACCAGCTCTACGTATTCGTATTTTCTAGGTAGAAAGCTAGAGGAAATGCGGCAAACAAACATGATATTTCTGTTTGTATACATGATATTTTATCTACTTGCCTCATGAAAAGACTTTGCTTTTCTCAAAAATCATTTGTACTGTGATTTTCTCGGTCCATTGCATCGGAATTCCACAACATTTTGTCCGGATATGACTGGATGAAACCGGAAATATCCGGTTGTGTTTTGTCTGTCTCAATCCCAGATATTGCTACAGCCTCTGTGTTTGTGTTTTCTGGATATTATGAACAGACTTTATTGTTTCTACTGTTTTTTATCGGGGAACATTTTTTTTTGAGCTTGATACAGTAATTGGTTCCACTTGGAGACACCAGCTCTACGTATTCGTATATTCTAGGTAGAAAGCTAGAGGAAATGCGGCAAACAAACATGATATTTCTGTTTGTATAGATGATATTTTATCTACTTGCCCTGAAAAGACTTTGCTTTTCTCCAAAATCATTTGTACTGTGATTTTCTCGGTCCATTTCATCGGAATTCCACACCATTTTGTCCGGATATGACTGGATGAAACCGGAAATATCCGGTTGTGTTTTGTCTGTCTCAATCCCAGCTATTGCTACAGCCTCTGTGTTTGTGTTTTCTGGATATTATCAATGGAATTTATTGTTTCTAATGTTTTTTTTTTATCAGGGAACATTTTATTTTGAGCTTGGATACAGTAATTGGTTCCACATGGAGACACCAGCTCTACGTATTCGTATTTTCTAGGTAGAAAGCTAGAGGAAATGCGGCAAACAAACATGATATTTCTGTTTCTATAGATGATATTTTATCTACTTGCCTCATGAAAAGACTTTGCTTTTCTCCAAAATCATTTGTACTGTGATTTTCTCGGTCCATTGCATACGAATTCCACACCATTTTGTCTGGATATGACTGGATGAAACCGGAAATATCCGGTTGTGTTTTGTCTGTCTCAATCCCAGCTATTGCTACAGCCTCTGTGTTTGTGTTTTCTGGATATTATCAACGGAATTTATTGTTTCTAATTTTTTTTTTATCAGGGAACATTTTATTTTGAGCTTGGATACAGTAATTGGTTCCACATGGAGACACCAGCTCTACGTATTCGTATTTTCTAGGTAGAAAGCTAGAGGAAATGCAGCAAACCAACATGATATTTCTGTTTGTATAGATGATATTTTATCTACTTGCCTCATGAAAAGACTTTGCTTTGCTCCAAAATCATTTGTACTGTGATTTTCTCGGTCCATTGCATAGGAATTCCACACCATTTTGTCCGGATATGACTGGATGAAACCGGAAATATCCGGTTGTGTTTTGTCTGTCTCAATCCCAGATATTGCTACAGCCTCTGTGTTTGTGTTTTGTGGATATTATCAACGGACATTATTGTTTCTAATGTTTTTTTTTATCAGGGAACATTTTATTTTGAGCTTGGATACAGTAATTGGTTTCACATGGAGACACCAGATCTACGTATTCGTATTTTCTAGGTAGAAATCTAGAGGAAATGCAGCAAACAAATATGAAATTTCTGTTTGTATGGATGATATTTTATCTACTTGCCTCATGAAAAGACATTGCTTTTCTCCAAAATCAATAGTACTGTGATTTTCTCGGTCCATTGCATACGATCTCCACACCATTTTGTCCGCATATGACTGGATGAAACCGGAAATATCCGGTTGTGTTTTGTCTGTCGCAATCCCAGATATTGCTACAGCCTCTGTGTTTGTGTTTTCTGGATGTTATCAACGGACTTTATTGTTTCTACTGGTTTTTATCGGGGAACATTTTATTTTGAGCTTGGATACAGTAATTGGTTCCACATGGAGACACCAGCTCTACGTATTCGTATTTTCTAGGTAGAAAGCTAGAGGAAATGCAGCAAACCAACATGATATTTCTGTTTGTATAGATGATATTTTATCTACTTGCCTCATGAAAAGACTTTGCTTTTCTCCAAAATCATTTGTACTGTGATTTTCTTGGTCCATTGCATACGAATTCCACACCATTTTGTCTGGATATGACTGGATGAAACCGGAAATCTCCGGTTGTGTTTTGTCTGTCTCAATCCCAGATATTGCTACAGCCTCTGTGTTTGTGTTTTGTGGATATTATCAACGGACTTTATTGTTTCTACTGTTTATTGTCGGGGAACATTTTATTTTGAGCTTGGATACAGTAATTGGTTCCACATGGAGACACCAGCTCTACGTATTCGTATTTTCTAGGTAGAAAGCTAGAGGAAATGCGGCAAACAAACATGATATTTCTGTTTGTATACATGATATTTTATCTACTTGCCTCATGAATAGACTTTGCTTTTCTCCAAATCATTTGTACTGTGATTTTCTCGGTCCATTGCATACGAATTCCACACCATTTTGTCTGGATATGACTGGATGAAACCGGAAATATCCGGTTGTGTTTTGTCTGTCTCAATCCCAGCTATTGCTACAGCCTCTGTGTTTGTGTTTTCTGGATATTATCAACGGAATTTATTGTTTCTAATTTTTTTTTTATCAGGGAACATTTTATTTTGAGCTTGGATACAGTAATTGGTTCCACATGGAGACACCAGCTCTACGTATTCGTATTTTCTAGGTAGAAAGCTAGAGGAAATGCAGCAAACCAACATGATATTTCTGTTTGTATAGATGATATTTTATCTACTTGCCTCATGAAAAGACTTTGCTTTGCTCCAAAATCATTTGTACTGTGATTTTCTCGGTCCATTGCATAGGAATTCCACACCATTTTGTCCGGATATGACTGGATGAAACCGGAAATATCCGGTTGTGTTTTGTCTGTCTCAATCCCAGATATTGCTACAGCCTCTGTGTTTGTGTTTTGTGGATATTATCAACGGACATTATTGTTTCTAATGTTTTTTTTTATCAGGGAACATTTTATTTTGAGCTTGGATACAGTAATTGGTTTCACATGGAGACACCAGATCTACGTATT
Organism: Lepus europaeus; assembly: GCF_033115175.1. Classification (NCBI taxonomy): domain Eukaryota; kingdom Metazoa; phylum Chordata; class Mammalia; order Lagomorpha; family Leporidae; genus Lepus; species Lepus europaeus. The sequence goes on from NC_084836.1 coordinate 74,858,237, forward strand.
CGTATTTTCTAGGTAGAAATCTAGAGGAAATGCAGCAAACAAATATGAAATTTCTGTTTGTATGGATGATATTTTATCTACTTGCCTCATGAAAAGACATTGCTTTTCTCCAAAATCAATAGTACTGTGATTTTCTCGGTCCATTGCATACGATCTCCACACCATTTTGTCCGCATATGACTGGATGAAACCGGAAATATCCGGTTGTGTTTTGTCTGTCGCAATCCCAGATATTGCTACAGCCTCTGTGTTTGTGTTTTCTGGATGTTATCAACGGACTTTATTGTTTCTACTGGTTTTTATCGGGGAACATTTTATTTTGAGCTTGGATACAGTAATTGGTTCCACATGGAGACACCAGCTCTACGTATTCGTATTTTCTAGGTAGAAAGCTAGAGGAAATGCAGCAAACCAACATGATATTTCTGTTTGTATAGATGATATTTTATCTACTTGCCTCATGAAAAGACTTTGCTTTTCTCCAAAATCATTTGTACTGTGATTTTCTTGGTCCATTGCATACGAATTCCACACCATTTTGTCTGGATATGACTGGATGAAACCGGAAATCTCCGGTTGTGTTTTGTCTGTCTCAATCCCAGATATTGCTACAGCCTCTGTGTTTGTGTTTTGTGGATATTATCAACGGACTTTATTGTTTCTACTGTTTATTGTCGGGGAACATTTTATTTTGAGCTTGGATACAGTAATTGGTTCCACATGGAGACACCAGCTCTACGTATTCGTATTTTCTAGGTAGAAAGCTAGAGGAAATGCGGCAAACAAACATGATATTTCTGTTTGTATACATGATATTTTATCTACTTGCCTCATGAATAGACTTTGCTTTTCTCCAAATCATTTGTACTGTGATTTTCTCGGTCCATTGCATACGAATTCCACACCATTTTGTCTGGATATGACTGGATGAAACCGGAAATATCCGGTTGTGTTTTGTCTGTCTCAATCCCAGCTATTGCTACAGCCTCTGTGTTTGTGTTTTCTGGATATTATCAACGGAATTTATTGTTTCTAATGTTTTTTTTTTTTAATCAGGGAACATTTTATTTTGAGCTTGGATACAGTAATTGGTTCCACATGGAGACACCAGCTCTACGTATTCGTATTTTCTAGGTAGAAAGCTAGAGGAAATGCAGCAAACCAACATGATATTTCTATTTGTATAGATGATATTTTATCTACTTGCCTCATGAAAAGACTTTGCTTTTCTCCAAAATCATTTGTACTGTGATTTTCTCGGTCCATTGCATACGAATTCCACACCATTTTGTCTGGATATGACTGGATGAAACCGGAAATCTCCGGTTGTGTTTTGTCTGTCTCAATCCCAGATATTGCTACAGCCTCTGTGTTTGTATTTTGTGGATATTATCAACGGACTTTATTGTTTCTAATGTTTTTTTTTTATCAGGGAACATTTTATTTTGAGCTTGGATACAGTAATTGGTTCCACATGGAGACACCAGCTCTACGTATTCGTATTTTCTAGGTAGAAAGCTAGAGGAAATGCGGCAAACAAACATGATATTTCTGTTTGTATAGATGATATTTTATCTACTTGCCTCATGAAAAGACTTTGCTTTTCTCAAAAATCATTTGTACTGTGATTTTCTCGGTCCATTGCATCGGAATTGCACACCATTTTGTCCGGATATGACTGGATGAAACCGGAAAAATCCGGTTGTGTTTTGTCTGTCTCAATCCCAGATATTGCTACAGCCTCTGTGTTTGTGTTTTGTGGATATTATCAACGGACTTTATTGTTTCTACTGTTTTTTATCGGGGAACATTTTTTTTGAGCTTGATACAGTAATTGGTTCCACATGGAGACACCAGCTCTACGTATTCGTATTTTCTAGGTAGAAAGCTAGAGGAAATGCGGCAAACAAACATGATATTTCTGTTTGTATAGATGATATTTTATCTACTTGCATCAAGAAAAGACTTTGCTTTTCTCCAAAATCATTTGTACTGTGATTTTCTCGGTCCATTGCATACGAATTCCACACCATTTTGTCCGGATATGACTGGATGAAACCGGAAATCTCCGGTTGTGTTTTGTCTGTCTCAATCCCAGATATTGCTACAGCCTCTGTGTTTGTGTTTTGTGGATATTATCAACGGACTTTATTGTTTGTACTGTTTTTTATCAGGGAACATTTTATTTTGAGCTTGGATACAGTAATTGGTTCCACATGGAGACACCAGCTCTACGTATTCGTATTTTCTAGGTAGAAAGCTAGAGGAAATGCGGCAAACAAACATGATATTTCTGTTTGTATAGATGATATTTTATCTACTTGCCTCATGAAAAGACTTTGCTTTGCTCCAAAATCATTTGTACTGTGATTTTCTCGGTCCATTGCATCGGAATTCCACACCATTTTGTCCGGATATGACTGGATGAAACCGGAAATATCCGGTTGTGTTTTGTTGTCTCAATCCCAGATATTGCTACAGCCTCTGTGTTTGTGTTTTCTGGATATTATCAACAGACTTTATTGTTTCTACTGTTTTTTATCGGGGAACATTTTTTTTGAGCTTGGATACAGTAATTGGTTCCACATGGAGACACCAGCTCTACGTATTCGTATTTTCTAGGTAGAAAGCTAGAGGAAATGCGGCAAACAAACATGATATTTCTGTTTGTATAGATGATATTTTATCTACTTGCCTCATGAAAAGACTTTGCTTTTCTCCAAAATCATTTGTACTGTGATTTTCTCGGTCCATTGCATCGGAATTCCACACCATTTTGTCCGGATATGACTGGATGAAACCGGAAATATCCGGTTGTGTTTTGTCTGTCTCAATCCCAGATATTGCTACAGCCTCTGTGTTTGTGTTTTCTGGATATTATCAACGGACTTTATTGTTTGTACTGTTTTTTATCGGGGAACATTTTATTTTGAGCTTGGATACAGTAATTGGTTCCACATGGAGACACCAGCTCTACGTATTCGTATTTTCTAGGTAGAAAGCTAGAGGAAATGCGGCAAACAAACATGATATTTCTCTTTGTATAGATGATATTTTATCTACTTGCCTCATGAAAAGACTTTGCTTTTCTCCAAAATCATTTGTACTGTGATTTTCTCGGTCCATTGCATACGAACTCCACACCATTTTGTCCGGATATGACTGGATGAAACCGGAAATCTCCGGTTGTGTTTTGTCTGTCTCAATCCCAGATATTGCTACAGCCTCTGTGTTTGTGTTTTCTGGATATTATCAACAGACTTTATTGTTTCTACTGTTTTTTATCGGGGAACATTTTTTTTGAGCTTGATACAGTAATTGGTTCCACATGGAGACACCAGCTCTACGTATTCGTATTTTCTAGGTAGAAAGCTAGAGGAAATGCGGCAAACAAACATGATATTTCTGTTTGTATAGATGATATTTTATCTACTTGCCTCATGAAAAGACTTTGCTTTTCTCCAAAATCATTTGTACTGTGATTTTCTCGGTCCATTGCATCGGAATTCCACACCATTTTGTCCGGATATGACTGGATGAAACCGGAAATATCCGGTTGTGTTTTGTCTGTCTCAATCCCAGATATTGCTACAGCCTCTGTGTTTGTGTTTTCTGGATAATATCAACAGAGTTTATTGTTTCTACTGTTTTGTATCGGGGAACATTTTTTTTTTTGAGCTTGATACAGTAATTGGTTCCACATGGAGACACCAGCTCTACGTATTCATATATTCTAGGTAGAAAGCTAGAGGAAATGCGGCAAACAAACATGATATTTCTGTTTGTATAGATGATATTTTATCTACTTGCCTCATGAATAGACTTTGCTTTTCTCCAAATCATTTGTACTGTGATTTTCTCGGTCCATTGCATACGAATTACACACCATTTTGTCTGGATATGACTGGATGAAACCGGAAATATCCGGTTGTGTTTTGTCTGTCTCAATCCCAGCTATTGCTACAGCCTCTGTGTTTGTGTTTTCTGGATATTATCAACGGAATTTATTGTTTCTAATGTTTTTTTTTTTTTTATCAGGGAACATTGTATTTTGAGCTTGGATACAGTAATTGGTTCCACATGGAGACACCAGCTCTACGTATTCGTATTTTCTAGGTAGAAAGCTAGAGGAAATGCAGCAAACCAACATGATATTTCTATTTGTATAGATGATATTTTATCTACTTGCCTCATGAAAAGACTTTGCTTTTCTCCAAAATCATTTGTACTGTGATTTTCTCGGTCCATTGCATACGAATTCCACACCATTTTGTCTGGATATGACTGGATGAAACCGGAAATCTCCGGTTGTGTTTTGTCTGTCTCAATCCCAGATATTGCTACAGCCTCTGTGTTTGTATTTTGTGGATATTATCAACGGACTTTATTGTTTCTAATGTTTTTTTTTATCAGGGAACATTTTATTTTGAGCTTGGATACAGTAATTGGTTTCACATGGAGACACCAGATCTACGTATTCGTATTTTCTAGGTAGAAATCTAGAGGAAATGCTGCAAACAAATATGATATTTCTGTTTGTATGGATGATATTTTATCTACTTGCCTCATGAAAAGACATTGCTTTTCTCCAAAATCAATAGTACTGTGATTTTCTCGGTCCATTGCATCGGAATTCCACACCATTTTGTCCGGATATGACTGGATGAAACCGGAAGTATCCGGTTGTGTTTTGTCTGTCTCAATCCCAGATATTGCTACAGCCTCTGTGTTTGTGTTTTCTGGATATTATCAACGGACTTTATTGTTTCTACTGGTTTTTATCGGGGAACATTTTATTTTGAGCTTGGATACAGTAATTGGTTCCACAAGGAGACACCAGCTCTACGTATTCGTATTTTCTAGGTAGAAAGCTAGAGGAAATGCGGCAAACAAACATGATATTTCTGTTTGTATAGATGATATTTTATCTACTTGCCTCACGAAAAGTCTTTGCTTTGCTCCAAAATCATTTGTACTGTGATTTTCTCGGTCCATTGCATCGGAATTCCACACCATTTTGTCCGGATATGACTGGATGAAACCGGAAATATCCGGTTGTGTTTTGTCTGTCTCAATCCCAGATATTGCTACAGCCTCTGTGTTTGTGTTTTGTGGATATTATCAACGGACTTTATTGTTTCTACTGTTTTTTATCGGGGAACATTTTTTTGAGCTTGATACAGTAATTGGTTCCACATGGAGACACCAGCTCTACGTATTCGTATTTTCTAGGTAGAAAGCTAGAGGAAATGCGGCAAACAAACATGATATTTCTGTTTGTATAGATGATATTTTATCTACTTGCCTCATGAAAAGACTTTGCTTTTCTCCAAAATCATTTGTACTGTGATTTTCTCGGTCCATTGCATCGGAATTCCACACCATTTTGTCCGGATATGACTGGATGAAACCGGAAATATCCGGTTGTGTTTTGTCTGTCTCAATCCCAGATATTGCTACAGCCTCTGTGTTTGTGTTTTCTGGATAATATCAACAGAGTTTATTGTTTCTACTGTTTTGTATCGGGGAACATTTTTTTTTTTGAGCTTGATACAGTAATTGGTTCCACATGGAGACACCAGCTCTACGTATTCATATATTCTAGGTAGAAAGCTAGAGGAAATGCGGCAAACAAACATGATATTTCTGTTTGTATAGATGATATTTTATCTACTTGCCTCATGAATAGACTTTGCTTTTCTCCAAATCATTTGTACTGTGATTTTCTCGGTCCATTGCATACGAATTCCACACCATTTTGTCTGGATATGACTGGATGAAACCGGAAATATCCGGTTGTGTTTTGTCTGTCTCAATCCCAGCTATTGCTACAGCCTCTGTGTTTGTGTTTTCTGGATATTATCAACGGAATTTATTGTTTCTAATGTTTTTTTTTTTTTTATCAGGGAACATTGTATTTTGAGCTTGGATACAGTAATTGGTTCCACATGGAGACACCAGCTCTACGTATTCGTATTTTCTAGGTAGAAAGCTAGAGGAAATGCAGCAAACCAACATGATATTTCTATTTGTATAGATGATATTTTATCTACTTGCCTCATGAAAAGACTTTGCTTTTCTCCAAAATCATTTGTACTGTGATTTTCTCGGTCCATTGCATACGAATTCCACACCATTTTGTCTGGATATGACTGGATGAAACCGGAAATCTCCGGTTGTGTTTTGTCTGTCTCAATCCCAGATATTGCTACAGCCTCTGTGTTTGTATTTTGTGGATATTATCAACGGACTTTATTGTTTCTAATGTTTTTTTTTATCAGGGAACATTTTATTTTGAGCTTGGATACAGTAATTGGTTTCACATGGAGACACCAGATCTACGTATTCGTATTTTCTAGGTAGAAATCTAGAGGAAATGCAGCAAACAAATATGATATTTCTGTTTGTATGGATGATATTTTATCTACTTGCCTCATGAAAAGACATTGCTTTTCTCCAAAATCAATAGTACTGTGATTTTCTCGGTCCATTGCATCGGAATTCCACACCATTTTGTCCGGATATGACTGGATGAAACCGGAAGTATCCGGTTGTGTTTTGTCTGTCTCAATCCCAGATATTGCTACAGCCTCTGTGTTTGTGTTTTCTGGATATTATCAACGGACTTTATTGTTTCTACTGGTTTTTATCGGGGAACATTTTATTTTGAGCTTGGATACAGTAATTGGTTCCACATGGAGACACCAGCTCTATGTATTCGTATTTTCTAGGTAGAAAGCTAGAGGAAATGCGGCAAACAAACATGATATTTCTGTTTGTATAGATGATATTTTATCTACTTGCCTCACGAAAAGTCTTTGCTTTGCTCCAAAATCATTTGTACTGTGATTTTCTCGGTCCATTGCATCGGAATTCCACACCATTTTGTCCGGATATGACTGGATGAAACCGGAAATATCCGGTTGTGTTTTGTCTGTCTCAATCCCAGATATTGCTACAGCCTCTGTGTTTGTGTTTTGTGGATATTATCAACGGACTTTATTGTTTCTACTGTTTTTTATCGGGGAACATTTTTTTGAGCTTGATACAGTAATTGGTTCCACATGGAGACACCAGCTCTACGTATTCGTATTTTCTAGGTAGAAAGCTAGAGGAAATGCGGCAAACAAACATGATATTTCTGTTTGTATAGATGATATTTTATCTACTTGCCTCATGAAAAGACTTTGCTTTTCTCCAAAATCATTTGTACTGTGATTTTCTCGGTCCATTGCATCGGAATTCCACACCATTTTGTCCGGATATGACTGGATGAAACCGGAAATCTCCGGTTGTGTTTTGTCTGTCTCAATCCCAGATATTGCTACAGCCTCTGTGTTTGTGTTTTGTGGATATTATCAACGGACTTTATTGTTTGTACTGTTTTTTATCAGGGAACATTTTATTTTGAGCTTGGATACAGTAATTGGTTCCACATGGAGACACCAGCTCTACGTATTCGTATTTTCTAGGTAGAAAGCTAGAGGAAATGCGGCAAACAAACATGATATTTCTGTTTGTATAGATGATATTTTATCTACTTGCCTCATGAAAAGACTTTGCTTTGCTCCAAAATCATTTGTACTGTGATTTTCTCGGTCCATTGCATCGGAATTCCACACCATTTTGTCCGGATATGACTGGATGAAACCGGAAATATCCGGTTGTGTTTTGTTGTCTCAATCCCAGATATTGCTACAGCCTCTGTGTTTGTGTTTTCTGGATATTATCAACAGACTTTATTGTTTCTACTGTTTTTTATCGGGGAACATTTTTTTTGAGCTTGGATACAGTAATTGGTTCCACATGGAGACACCAGCTCTACGTATTCCTATTTTCTAGGTAGAAAGCTAGAGGAAATGCGGCAAACAAACATGATATTTCTCTTTGTATAGATGATATTTTATCTACTTGCCTCATGAAAAGACTTTGCTTTTCTCCAAAATCATTTGTACTGTGATTTTCTCGGTCCATTGCATACGAACTCCACACCATTTTGTCCGGATATGACTGGATGAAACCGGAAATCTCCGGTTGTATTTTGTCTGTCTCAATCCCAGATATTGCTACAGCCTCTGTGTTTGTGTTTTCTGGATATTATCAACAGACTTTATTGTTTCTACTGTTTTTTATCGGGGAACATTTTTTTTGAGCTTGATACAGTAATTGGTTCCACATGGAGACACCAGCTCTACGTATTCGTATTTTCTAGGTAGAAAGCTAGAGGAAATGCGGCAAACAAACATGATATTTCTGTTTGTATAGATGATATTTTATCTACTTGCCTCATGAAAAGACTTTGCTTTTCTCCAAAATCATTTGTACTGTGATTTTCTCGGTCCATTGCATACGAATTCCACACCATTTTGTCCGGATATGACTGGATGAAACCGGAAATCTCCGGTTGTGTTTTGTCTGTCTCAATCCCAGATATTGCTACAGCCTCTGTGTTTGTGTTTTCTGGATATTATCAACAGACTTTATTGTTTCTACTGTTTTTTATCGGGGAACATTTTTTTTGAGCTTGATACAGTAATTCGTTCCACATGGAGACACCAGCTCTACGTATTCGTATTTTCTAGGTAGAAAGCTAGAGAAAATGCGGCAAACAAACATGATATTTCTGTTTGTATAGATGATATTTTATCTACTTGCCTCATGAAAAGACTTTGCTTTTCTCCAAAATCATTTGTACTGTGATTTTCTCGGTCCATTGCATACGAATTCCACACCATTTTGTCCGGATATGACTGGATGAAACCGGAAATCTCCGGTTGTGTTTTGTCTGTCTCAATCCCAGATATTGCTACAGCCTCTGTGTTTGTGTTTTGTGGATATTATCAACGGACTTTATTGTTTCTACTGTTTTTTATCAGGGAACATTTTATTTTGAGCTTGGATACAGTAATTGGTTCCACATGGAGACACCAGCTCTACGTATTCGTATTTTCTAGGTAGAAAGCTAGAGGAAATGCGGCAAACAATCATGATATTTCTGTTTGTATAGATGTTATTTTATCTACTTACCTCATGAAAAGACTTTGCTTTGCTCCAAAATCATTTGTACTGTGATTTTCTCGGTCCATTGCATCGGAATTCCACACCATTTTGTCCGGATATGACTGGATGAAACCGGAAATATCCGGTTGTGTTTTGTTGTCTCAATCCCAGATATTGCTACAGCCTCTGTGTTTGTGTTTTCTGGATATTATCAACGGACTTTATTGTTTGTACTGTTTTTTATCGGGGAACATTTTATTTTGAGCTTGGATACAGTAATTGGTTCCACATGGAGACACCAGCTCTACGTATTCGTATTTTCTAGGTAGAAAGCTAGAGGAAATGCGGCAAACAAACATGATATTTCTCTTTGTATAGATGATATTTTATCTACTTGCCTCATGAAAAGACTTTGCTTTTCTCCAAAATCATTTGTACTGTGATTTTCTCGGTCCATTGCATACGAATTCCACACCATTTTGTCCGGATATGACTGGATGAAACCGGAAATCTCCGGTTGTGTTTTGTCTGTCTCAATCCCAGATATTGCTACAGCCTCTGTGTTTGTGTTTTGTGGATATTATCAACGGACTTTATTGTTTCTACTGTTTTTTATCAGGGAACATTTTATTTTGAGCTTGGATACAGTAATTGGTTCCACATGGAGACACCAGCTCTACGTATTCGTATTTTCTAGGTAGAAAGCTAGAGGAAATGCGGCAAACAATCATGATATTTCTGTTTGTATAGATGTTATTTTATCTACTTACCTCATGAAAAGACTTTGCTTTGCTCCAAAATCATTTGTACTGTGATTTTCTCGGTCCATTGCATCGGAATTCCACACCATTTTGTCCGGATATGACTGGATGAAACCGGAAATATCCGGTTGTGTTTTGTTGTCTCAATCCCAGATATTGCTACAGCCTCTGTGTTTGTGTTTTCTGGATATTATCAACGGACTTTATTGTTTGTACTGTTTTTTATCGGGGAACATTTTATTTTGAGCTTGGATACAGTAATTGGTTCCACATGGAGACACCAGCTCTACGTATTCGTATTTTCTAGGTAGAAAGCTAGAGGAAATGCGGCAAACAAACATGATATTTCTCTTTGTATAGATGATATTTTATCTACTTGCCTCATGAAAAGACTTTGCTTTTCTCCAAAATCATTTGTACTGTGATTTTCTCGGTCCATTGCATCGGAATTCCACACCATTTTGTCCGGATATGACTGGATGAAACCGGAAATATCCGGTTGTGTTTTGTCTGTCTCAATCCCAGATATTGCTACAGCCTCTGTGTTTGTGTTTTCTGGATATTATCAACAGACTTTATTGTTTCTACTGTTTTTTATCGGGGAACATTTTATTTTGAGCTTGGATACAGTAATTAGTTCCACATGGAGACACCAGCTCTACGTATTCGTATTTTCTAGGTAGAAAGCTAGAGGAAATGCGGCAAACAAACATGATATTTCTGTTTGTATAGATGATATTTTATCTACTTGCCTCATGAAAAGACTTTGCTTTTCTCCAAAATCATTTCTACTGTGATTTTCTCGGTCCATTGCATCGGAATTCCACACCATTTTGTCCGGATATGACTGGATGAAACCGGAAATCTCCGGTTGTGTTTTGTCTGTCTCAATCCCAGATATTGCTACAGCCTCTGTGTTTGTGTTTTGTGGATATTATCAACGGACTTTATTGTTTGTACTGTTTTTTATCGGGGAACATTTTATTTTGAGCTTGGATACAGTAATTGGTTCCACATGGAGACACCAGCTCTACGTATTCGTATTTTCTAGGTAGAAAGCTAGAGGAAATGCGGCAAACAAACATGATATTTCTGTTTGTATAGATGATATTTTATCTACTTGCCTCATGAAAAGACTTTGCTTTGCTCCAAAATCATTTGTACTGTGATTTTCTCGGTCCATTGCATCGGAATTCCACACCATTTTGTCCGGATATGACTGGATGAAACCGGAAATCTCCGGTTGTGTTTTGTCTGTCTCAATCCCAGATATTGCTACAGCCTCTGTGTTTGTGTTTTCTGGATATTATCAACAGACTTTATTGTTTCTACTGTTTTTTATCGGGGAACATTTTTTTTGAGCTTGATACAGTAATTCGTTCCACATGGAGACACCAGCTCTACGTATTCGTATTTTCTAGGTAGAAAGCTAGAGGAAATGCGGCAAACAAACATGATATTTCTGTTTGTATAGATGATATTTTATCTACTTGCCTCATGAAAAGACTTTGCTTTTCTCCAAAATCATTTGTACTGTGATTTTCTCGGTCCATTGCATCGGAATTCCACACCATTTTGTCCGGATATGACTGGATGAAACCGGAAATCTCCGGTTGTGTTTTGTCTGTCTCAATCCCAGATATTGCTACAGCCTCTGTGTTTGTGTTTTGTGGATATTATCAACGGACTTTATTGTTTCTACTGTTTTTTATCGGGGAACATTTTATTTTGAGCTTGGATACAGTAATTGGTTCCACATGGAGACACCAGCTCTACGTATTCGTATTTTCTAGGTAGAAAGCTAGAGGAAATGCGGCAAACAAACATGATATTTCTCTTTGTATAGATGATATTTTATCTACTTGCCTCATGAAAAGACTTTGCTTTGCTCCAAAATCATTTGTACTGTGATTTTCTCGGTCCATTGCATACGAACTCCACACCATTTTGTCCGGATATGACTGGATGAAACCGGAAATCTCCGGTTGTGTTTTGTCTGTCTCAATCCCAGATATTGCTACAGCCTCTGTGTTTGTGTTTTCTGGATATTATCAACAGACTTTATTGTTTCTACTGTTTTTTATCGGGGAACATTTTTTTTGAGCTTGATACAGTAATTCGTTCCACATGGAGACACCAGCTCTACGTATTCGTATTTTCTAGGTAGAAAGCTAGAGGAAATGCGGCAAACAAACATGATATTTCTGTTTGTATAGATGATATTTTATCTACTTGCCTCATGAAAAGACTTTGCTTTTCTCCAAAATCATTTGTACTGTGATTTTCTCGGTCCATTGCATCGGAATTCCACACCATTTTGTCCGGATATGACTGGATGAAACCGGAAATATCCGGTTGTGTTTTGTCTGTCTCAATCCCAGATATTGCTACAGCCTCTGTGTTTGTGTTTTCTGGATATTATCAACGGACTTTATTGTTTCTACTGTTTTTTATCGGGGAACATTTTTTTTTTGAGCCTGATACAGTAATTGGTTCCACATGGAGACACCAGCTCTACGTATTCGTATATTCTAGGTAGAAAGCTAGAGGTAATGCGGCAAACAAACATGATATTTCTGTTTGTATAGATGATATTTTATCTACTTGCCTCAAGAAAAGACTTTGCTTTTCTCCAAAACCATTTGTACTGTGATTTTCTCGGTCCATTGCATACGAATTCCACACCATTTTGTCCGGATATGACTGGATGAAACCGGAAATATCCTTTTGTGTTTTGTCTGTCTCAATCCCAGCTATTGCTACAGCCTCTGTGTTTGTGTTTTGTGGATATTATCAACGGACTTTATTGTTTCTACTGTTTTTTTATCGGGGAACATTTTATTTTGAGCTGGATACAGTAATTGGTTCCACATGGAGACACCAGCTCTACGTATTCATATTTTCTAGGTAGAAAGCTAGAGGAAATGCGGCAAACAAACATGATATTTCTGTTTGTATAGATGATATTTTATCTACTTGCCTCATGAAAAGACTTTGCTTTTCTCCAAAATCTTTTGTACTGTGATTTTCTCGGTCCATTGCATCGGAATTCCACACCATTTTGACCGGATATGACTGGATGAAACCGGAAATCTCCGGTTGTGTTTTGTCTTCTAATCCCAGATATTGCTACAGCCTCTGTGTTTGTGTTTTCTGGATATTATCAACGGACTTTATTGTTTCTACTGTTTTTTATTGGGGAACATTTTATTTTGAGCTTAGATACAGTAATTGGTTCCACATGGAGACACCAGCTCTATGTATTCCTATATTCTAGGTAGAAAGCTAGAGGAAATGCGGCAAACAAACATGATATTTCTGTTTGTATAGATGATATTTTATCTACTTGCCTCATGAAAAGACTTTGCTTTGCTCCAAAATCATTTGTACTGTGATTTTCTCGGTCCATTGCATAGGAATTCCACACAATTTTGTCCGGATATGACTGGATGAAACCGGAAATATCCAGTTGTGTTTTGTCTGTCTCAATCCCAGATATTGCTACAGCCTCTGTGTTTGTGTTTTGTGGATATTATCAACGGACTTTATTGTTTCTACTGTTTTTTATCGGGGAACATTTTCTTTTGAGCTTGGATACAGTAATTGGTTCCACATGGAGACACCAGCTCTACGTATTCGTATTTTCTAGGTAGAAAGCTAGAGGAAATGCGGCAAACAAACATGATATTTCTGTTTGTATACATGATATTTTATCTACTTGCCTCATGAAAAGACTTTGCTTTTCTCCAAAATCATTTGTACTGTGATTTTCTCGGTCCATTGCATCGGAATTCCACACCATTTTGTCCGGATATGACTGGATGAAACCGGAAATATCCGGTTGTGTTTTGTCTGTCTCAATCCCAGATATTGCTACAGCCTCTGTGTTTGTGTTTTCTGGATATTATCAACGGACTTTATTGTTTCTACTGTTTTTTATCGGGGAACATTTTATTTTGAGCTTGATACAGTAATTGGTTCCACATGGAGACACCAGCTCTACGTATTCGTATTTTCTAGGTAGAAAGCTAGAGGAAATGCGGCAAACAAACATGATATTTCTGTTTGTATAGATGATATTTTATCTACTTGCCTCATGAAAAGACTTTGCTTTTCTCCAAAATCATTTGTACTGTGATTTTCTCGGTCCATTGCATACGCATTCCACACCATTTTGTCCGGATATGACTGGATGAAACCGGAACTATCCGGTTGTGTTTTGTCTGTCTCAATCCCAGATATTGCTACAGCCTCTGTGTTTGTGTTTTCTGGATATTATCAACGGACTTTATTGTTTCTACTGTTTTTTATCGGGGAACATTTTTTTTTTTTGAGCCTGATACAGTAATTGGTTCCACATGGAGACACCAGCTCTACGTATTCGTATATTCTAGGTAGAAAGCTAGAGGTAATGCGGCAAACAAACATGATATTTCTGTTTGTATAGATGATATTTTATCTACTTGCCTCATGAAAAGACTTTGCTTTTCTCCAAAACCATTTGTACTGTGATTTTCTCGGTCCATTGCATACGAATTCCACACCATTTTGTCCGGATATGACTGGATGAAACCGGAAATATCCTTTTGTGTTTTGTCTGTCTCAATCCCAGCTATTGCTACAGCCTCTGTGTTTGTGTTTTGTGGATATTATCAACGGACTTTATTGTTTCTACTGTTTTTTTATCGGGGAACATTTTATTTTGAGCTGGATACAGTAATTGGTTCCACATGGAGACACCAGCTCTACGTATTCATATTTTCTAGGTAGAAAGCTAGAGGAAATGCGGCAAACAAACATGATATTTCTGTTTGTATAGATGATATTTTATCTACTTGCCTCATGAAAAGACTTTGCTTTTCTCCAAAATCTTTTGTACTGTGATTTTCTCGGTCCATTGCATCGGAATTCCACACCATTTTGACCGGATATGACTGGATGAAACCGGAAATCTCCGGTTGTGTTTTGTCTTCTAATCCCAGATATTGCTACAGCCTCTGTGTTTGTGTTTTCTGGATATTATCAACGGACTTTATTGTTTCTACTGTTTTTTATTGGGGAACATTTTATTTTGAGCTTGGATACAGTAATTGGTTCCACATGGAGACACCAGCTCTATGTATTCCTATATTCTAGGTAGAAAGCTAGAGGAAATGCGGCAAACAAACATGATATTTCTGTTTGTATAGATGATATTTTATCTACTTGCCTCATGAAAAGACTTTGCTTTGCTCCAAAATCATTTGTACTGTGATTTTCTCGGTCCATTGCATAGGAATTCCACACCATTTTGTCCGGATATGACTGGATGAAACCGGAAATATCCAGTTGTGTTTTGTCTGTCTCAATCCCAGATATTGCTACAGCCTCTGTGTTTGTGTTTTGTGGATATTATCAACGGACTTTATTGTTTCTACTGTTTTTTATCGGGGAACATTTTCTTTTGAGCTTGGATACAGTAATTGGTTCCACATGGAGACACCAGCTCTACGTATTCGTATTTTCTAGGTAGAAAGCTAGAGGAAATGCGGCAAACAAACATGATATTTCTGTTTGTATACATGATATTTTATCTACTTGCCTCATGAAAAGACTTTGCTTTTCTCCAAAATCATTTGTACTGTGATTTTCTCGGTCCATTGCATCGGAATTCCACACCATTTTGTCCGGATATGACTGGATGAAACCGGAAATATCCGGTTGTGTTTTGTCTGTCTCAATCCCAGATATTGCTACAGCCTCTGTGTTTGTGTTTTCTGGATATTATGAACAGACTTTATTGTTTCTACTGTTTTTTATCGGGGAACATTTTTTTTTGAGCTTGATACAGTAATTGGTTCCACTTGGAGACACCAGCTCTACGTATTCGTATATTCTAGGTAGAAAGCTAGAGGAAATGCGGCAAACAAACATGATATTTCTGTTTGTATAGATGATATTTTATCTACTTGCCCTGAAAAGACTTTGCTTTTCTCCAAAATCATTTGTACTGTGATTTTCTCGGTCCATTTCATCGGAATTCCACACCATTTTGTCCGGATATGACTGGATGAAACCGGAAATATCCGGTTGTGTTTTGTCTGTCTCAATCCCAGCTATTGCTACAGCCTCTGTGTTTGTGTTTTCTGGATATTATCAATGGAATTTATTGTTTCTAATGTTTTTTTTTATCAGGGAACATTTTATTTTGAGCTTGGATACAGTAATTGGTTCCACATGGAGACACCAGCTCTACGTATTCGTATTTTCTAGGTAGAAAGCTAGAGGAAATGCAGCAAACCAACATGATATTTCTGTTTCTATAGATGATATTTTATCTACTTGCCTCATGAAAAGACTTTGCTTTTCTCCAAAATCATTTGTACTGTGATTTTCTCGGTCCATTGCATACGAATTCCACACCATTTTGTCTGGATATGACTGGATGAAACCGGAAATATCCGGTTGTGTTTTGTCTGTCTCAATCCCAGCTATTGCTACAGCCTCTGTGTTTGTGTTTTCTGGATATTATCAACGGAATTTATTGTTTCTAATTTTTTTTTTTTATCAGGGAACATTTTATTTTGAGCTTGGATACAGTAATTGGTTCCACATGGAGACACCAGCTCTACGTATTCGTATTTTCTAGGTAGAAAGCTAGAGGAAATGCAGCAAACCAACATGATATTTCTGTTTGTATAGATGATATTTTATCTACTTGCCTCATGAAAAGACTTTGCTTTTCTCCAAAATCATTTGTACTGTGATTTTCTCGGTCCATTGCATAGGAATTCCACACCATTTTGTCCGGATATGACTGGATGAAACCGGAAATATCCGGTTGTGTTTTGTCTGTCTCAATCCCAGATATTGCTACAGCCTCTGTGTTTGTGTTTTGTGGATATTATCAACGGACATTATTGTTTCTAATGTTTTTTTTTATCAGGGAACATTTTATTTTGAGCTTGGATACAGTAATTGGTTTCACATGGAGACACCAGATCTACGTATTCGTATTTTCTAGGTAGAAATCTAGAGGAAATGCAGCAAACAAATATGAAATTTCTGTTTGTATGGATGATATTTTATCTACTTGCCTCATGAAAAGACATTGCTTTTCTCCAAAATCAATAGTACTGTGATTTTCTCGGTCCATTGCATACGATCTCCACACCATTTTGTCCGCATATGACTGGATGAAACCGGAAATATCCGGTTGTGTTTTGTCTGTCTCAATCCCAGATATTGCTACAGCCTCTGTGTTTGTGTTTTCTGGATGTTATCAACGGCCTTTATTGTTTCTACTGGTTTTTATCGGGGAACATTTTATTTTGAGCTTGGATACAGTAATTGGTTCCACATGGAGACACCAGCTCTACGTATTCATATTTTCTAGGTAGAAAGCTAGAGGAAATGCAGCAAACCAACATGATATTTCTGTTTGTATAGATGATATTTTATCTACTTGCCTCATGAAAAGACTTTGCTTTTCTCCAAAATCATTTGTACTGTGATTTTCTTGGTCCATTGCATACGAATTCCACACCATTTTGTCTGGATATGACTGGATGAAACCGGAAATCTCCGGTTGTGTTTTGTCTGTCTCAATCCCAGATATTGCTACAGCCTCTGTGTTTGTGTTTTGTGGATATTATCAACGGACTTTATTGTTTCTACTGTTTATTGTCGGGGAACATTTTATTTTGAGCTTGGATACAGTAATTGGTTCCACATGGAGACACCAGCTCTACGTATTCGTATTTTCTAGGTAGAAAGCTAGAGGAAATGCGGCAAACAAACATGATATTTCTGTTTGTATACATGATATTTTATCTACTTGCCTCATGAAAAGACTTTGCTTTTCTCCAAAATCATTTGTACTGTGATTTTCTCGGTCCATTGCATACGAATTCCACACCATTTTGTCCGGATATGACTGGATGAAACCGGAAATTTCCGGTTGTGTTTTGTCTGTCTCAATCCCAGATATTGCTACAGCCTCTGTGTTTGTGTTTTGTGGATATTATCAACGGACTTTATTGTTTCTACTGTTTTTTATCGGGGAACATTTTATTTTGAGCTTGGATACAGTAATTGGTTCCACATGGAGACACCAGCTCTACGTATTCGTATTTTCTAGGTAGAAAGCTAGAGGAAATGCGGCAAACAAACATGATATTTCTGTTTGTATACATGATATTTTATCTACTTGCCTCATGAAAAGACTTTGCTTTTCTCCAAAATCATTTGTACTGTGATTTTCTCGGTCCATTGCATCGGAATTCCACACCATTTTGTCCGGATATGACTGGATGAAACCGGAAATATCAGGTTGTGTTTTGTCTGTCTCAATCCCAGATATTGCTACAGCCTCTGTGTTTGTGTTTTCTGGATAATATCAACAGAGTTTATTGTTTCTACTGTTTTGTATCGGGGAACATTTTTTTTTTTGAGCTTTATACAGTAATTGGTTCCACATGGAGACACCAGCTCTACGTATTCATATATTCTAGGTAGAAAGCTAGAGGAAATGCGGCAAACAAACATGATATTTCTGTTTGTATAGATGATATTTTATCTACTTGCCTCATGAATAGACTTTGCTTTTCTCCAAATCATTTGTACTGTGATTTTCTCGGTCCATTGCATACGAATTCCACACCATTTTTTCTGGATATGATTGGATGAAACCGGAAATATCCGGTTGTGTTTTGTCTGTCTCAATCCCAGCTATTGCTACAGCCTCTGTGTTTGTGTTTTCTGGATATTATCAACGGAATTTATTGTTTCTAATGTTTTTTTTTTTTTAATCAGGGAACATTTTATTTTGAGCTTGGATACAGTAATTGGTTCCACATGGAGACACCAGCTCTACGTATTCGTATTTTCTAGGTAGAAAGCTAGAGGAAATGCAGCAAACCAACATGATATTTCTATTTGTATAGATGATATTTTATCTACTTGCCTCATGAAAAGACTTTGCTTTTCTCCAAAATCATTTGTACTGTGATTTTCTCGGTCCATTGCATACGAATTCCACACCATTTTGTCTGGATATGACTGGATGAAACCGGAAATCTCCGGTTGTGTTTTGTCTGTCTCAATCCCAGATGTTGCTACAGCCTCTGTGTTTGTATTTTGTGGATATTATCAACGGACTTTATTGTTTCTAATGTTTTTTTTTTATCAGGGAACATTTTATTTTGAGCTTGGATACAGTAATTGGTTCCACATGGAGACACCAGCTCTACGTATTCGTATTTTCTAGGTAGAAAGCTAGAGGAAATGCGGCAAACAAACATGATATTTCTGTTTGTATAGATGATATTTTATCTACTTGCCTCACGAAAAGTCTTGCTTTGCTCCAAAATCATTTGTACTGTGATTTTCTCGGTCCATTGCATCGGAATTGCACACCATTTTGTCCGGATATGACTGGATGAAACCGGAAATATCCGGTTGTGTTTTGTCTGTCTCAATCCCAGATATTGCTACAGCCTCTGTGTTTGTGTTTTGTGGATATTATCAACGGACTTTATTGTTTCTACTGTTTTTTATCGGGGAACATTTTTTTTGAGCTTGATACAGTAATTGGTTCCACATGGAGACACCAGCTCTACGTATTCGTATTTTCTAGGTAGAAAGCTAGAGGAAATGCGGCAAACAAACATGATATTTCTGTTTGTATAGATGATATTTTATCTACTTGCATCAAGAAAAGACTTTGCTTTTCTCCAAAATCATTTGTACTGTGATTTTCTCGGTCCATTGCATACGAATTCCACACCATTTTGTCCGGATATGACTGGATGAAACCGGAAATCTCCGGTTGTGTTTTGTCTGTCTCAATCCCAGATATTGCTACAGCCTCTGTGTTTGTGTTTTGTGGATATTATCAACGGACTTTATTGTTTGTACTGTTTTTTATCAGGGAACATTTTATTTTGAGCTTGGATACAGTAATTGGTTCCACATGGAGACACCAGCTCTACGTATTCGTATTTTCTAGGTAGAAAGCTAGAGGAAATGCGGAAAACAAACATGATATTTCTGTTTGTATAGATGATATTTTATCTACTTGCCTCATGAAAAGACTTTGCTTTGCTCCAAAATCATTTGTACTGTGATTTTCTCGGTCCATTGCATCGGAATTCCACACCATTTTGTCCGGATATGACTGGATGAAACCGGAAATATCCGGTTGTGTTTTGTTGTCTCAATCCCAGATATTGCTACAGCCTCTGTGTTTGTGTTTTCTGGATATTATCAACAGACTTTATTGTTTCTACTGTTTTTTATCGGGGAACATTTTTTTTGAGCTTGGATACAGTAATTGGTTCCACATGGAGACACCAGCTCTACGTATTCGTATTTTCTAGGTAGAAAGCTAGAGGAAATGCGGCAAACAAACATGATATTTCTGTTTGTATAGATGATATTTTATCTACTTGCCTCATGAAAAGACTTTGCTTTTCTCCAAAATCATTTGTACTGTGATTTTCTCGGTCCATTGCATCGGAATTCCACACCATTTTGTCCGGATATGACTGGATGAAACCGGAAATCTCCGGTTGTGTTTTGTCTGTCTCAATCCCAGATATTGCTACAGCCTCTGTGTTTGTGTTTTCTGGATATTATCAACGGACTTTATTGTTTGTACTGTTTTTTATCGGGGAACATTTTATTTTGAGCTTGGATACAGTAATTGGTTCCACATGGAGACACCAGCTCTACGTATTCCTATTTTCTAGGTAGAAAGCTAGAGGAAATGCGGCAAACAAACATGATATTTCTGTTTGTATAGATGATATTTTATCTACTTGCCTCATGAAAAGACTTTGCTTTGCTCCAAAATCATTTGTACTGTGATTTTCTCGGTCCATTTCATAGGAATTCCACACCATTTTGTCCGGATATGACTGGATGAAACCGGAAATATCCAGTTGTGTTTTGTCTGTCTCAATCCCAGATATTGCTACAGCCTCTGTGTTTGTGTTTTGTGGATATTATCAACGGACTTTATTGTTTCTACTGTTTTTTATCGGGGAACATTTTCTTTTGAGCTTGGATACAGTAATTGGTTCCACATGGAGACACCAGCTCTACGTATTCGTATTTTCTAGGTAGAAAGCTAGAGGAAATGCGGCAAACAAACATGATATTTCTGTTTGTATACATGATATTTTATCTACTTGCCTCATGAAAAGACTTTGCTTTTCTCCAAAATCATTTGTACTGTGATTTTCTCGGTCCATTGCATCGGAATTCCACACCATTTTGTCCGGATATGACTGGATGAAACCGGAAATATCCGGTTGTGTTTTGTCTGTCTCAATCCCAGATATTGCTACAGCCTCTGTGTTTGTGTTTTCTGGATATTATGAACAGACTTTATTGTTTCTACTGTTTTTTATCGGGGAACATTTTTTTTTGAGCTTGATACAGTAATTGGTTCCACTTGGAGACACCAGCTCTACGTATTCGTATATTCTAGGTAGAAAGCTAGAGGAAATGCGGCAAACAAACATGATATTTCTGTTTGTATAGATGATATTTTATCTACTTGCCCTGAAAAGACTTTGCTTTTCTCCAAAATCATTTGTACTGTGATTTTCTCGGTCCATTTCATCGGAATTCCACACCATTTTGTCCGGATATGACTGGATGAAACCGGAAATATCCGGTTGTGTTTTGTCTGTCTCAATCCCAGCTATTGCTACAGCCTCTGTGTTTGTGTTTTCTGGATATTATCAATGGAATTTATTGTTTCTAATGTTTTTTTTTTATCAGGGAACATTTTATTTTGAGCTTGGATACAGTAATTGGTTCCACATGGAGACACCAGCTCTACGTATTCGTATTTTCTAGGTAGAAAGCTAGAGGAAATGCAGCAAACCAACATGATATTTCTGTTTCTATAGATGATATTTTATCTACTTGCCTCATGAAAAGACTTTGCTTTTCTCCAAAATCATTTGTACTGTGATTTTCTCGGTCCATTGCATACGAATTCCACACCATTTTGTCTGGATATGACTGGATGAAACCGGAAATATCCGGTTGTGTTTTGTCTGTCTCAATCCCAGCTATTGCTACAGCCTCTGTGTTTGTGTTTTCTGGATATTATCAACGGAATTTATTGTTTCTAATTTTTTTTTTTTATCAGGGAACATTTTATTTTGAGCTTGGATACAGTAATTGGTTCCACATGGAGACACCAGCTCTACGTATTCGTATTTTCTAGGTAGAAAGCTAGAGGAAATGCAGCAAACCAACATGATATTTCTGTTTGTATAGATGATATTTTATCTACTTGCCTCATGAAAAGACTTTGCTTTTCTCCAAAATCATTTGTACTGTGATTTTCTCGGTCCATTGCATAGGAATTCCACACCATTTTGTCCGGATATGACTGGATGAAACCGGAAATATCCGGTTGTGTTTTGTCTGTCTCAATCCCAGATATTGCTACAGCCTCTGTGTTTGTGTTTTGTGGATATTATCAACGGACATTATTGTTTCTAATGTTTTTTTTTATCAGGGAACATTTTATTTTGAGCTTGGATACAGTAATTGGTTTCACATGGAGACACCAGATCTACGTATTCGTATTTTCTAGGTAGAAATCTAGAGGAAATGCAGCAAACAAATATGAAATTTCTGTTTGTATGGATGATATTTTATCTACTTGCCTCATGAAAAGACATTGCTTTTCTCCAAAATCAATAGTACTGTGATTTTCTCGGTCCATTGCATACGATCTCCACACCATTTTGTCCGCATATGACTGGATGAAACCGGAAATATCCGGTTGTGTTTTGTCTGTCTCAATCCCAGATATTGCTACAGCCTCTGTGTTTGTGTTTTCTGGATGTTATCAACGGCCTTTATTGTTTCTACTGGTTTTTATCGGGGAACATTTTATTTTGAGCTTGGATACAGTAATTGGTTCCACATGGAGACACCAGCTCTACGTATTCATATTTTCTAGGTAGAAAGCTAGAGGAAATGCAGCAAACCAACATGATATTTCTGTTTGTATAGATGATATTTTATCTACTTGCCTCATGAAAAGACTTTGCTTTTCTCCAAAATCATTTGTACTGTGATTTTCTTGGTCCATTGCATACGAATTCCACACCATTTTGTCTGGATATGACTGGATGAAACCGGAAATCTCCGGTTGTGTTTTGTCTGTCTCAATCCCAGATATTGCTACAGCCTCTGTGTTTGTGTTTTGTGGATATTATCAACGGACTTTATTGTTTCTACTGTTTATTGTCGGGGAACATTTTATTTTGAGCTTGGATACAGTAATTGGTTCCACATGGAGACACCAGCTCTACGTATTCGTATTTTCTAGGTAGAAAGCTAGAGGAAATGCGGCAAACAAACATGATATTTCTGTTTGTATACATGATATTTTATCTACTTGCCTCATGAAAAGACTTTGCTTTTCTCCAAAATCATTTGTACTGTGATTTTCTCGGTCCATTGCATACGAATTCCACACCATTTTGTCCGGATATGACTGGATGAAAACGGAAATTTCCGGTTGTGTTTTGTCTGTCTCAATCCCAGATATTGCTACAGCCTCTGTGTTTGTGTTTTGTGGATATTATCAACGGACTTTATTGTTTCTACTGTTTTTTATCGGGGAACATTTTATTTTGAGCTTGGATACAGTAATTGGTTCCACATGGAGACACCAGCTCTACGTATTCGTATTTTCTAGGTAGAAAGCTAGAGGAAATGCGGCAAACAAACATGATATTTCTGTTTGTATACATGATATTTTATCTACTTGCCTCATGAAAAGACTTTGCTTTTCTCCAAAATCATTTGTACTGTGATTTTCTCGGTCCATTGCATCGGAATTCCACACCATTTTGTCCGGATATGACTGGATGAAACCGGAAATATCAGGTTGTGTTTTGTCTGTCTCAATCCCAGATATTGCTACAGCCTCTGTGTTTGTGTTTTCTGGATAATATCAACAGAGTTTATTGTTTCTACTGTTTTGTATCGGGGAACATTTTTTTTTTTGAGCTTTATACAGTAATTGGTTCCACATGGAGACACCAGCTCTACGTATTCATATATTCTAGGTAGAAAGCTAGAGGAAATGCGGCAAACAAACATGATATTTCTGTTTGTATAGATGATATTTTATCTACTTGCCTCATGAAAAGACTTTGCTTTTCTCCAAATCATTTGTACTGTGATTTTCTCGGTCCATTGCATACGAATTCCACACCATTTTTTCTGGATATGATTGGATGAAACCGGAAATATCCGGTTGTGTTTTGTCTGTCTCAATCCCAGCTATTGCTACAGCCTCTGTGTTTGTGTTTTCTGGATATTATCAACGGAATTTATTGTTTCTAATGTTTTTTTTTTTTTTAATCAGGGAACATTTTATTTTGAGCTTGGATACAGTAATTGGTTCCACATGGAGACACCAGCTCTACGTATTCGTATTTTCTAGGTAGAAAGCTAGAGGAAATGCAGCAAACCAACATGATATTTCTATTTGTATAGATGATATTTTATCTACTTGCCTCATGAAAAGACTTTGCTTTTCTCCAAAATCATTTGTACTGTGATTTTCTCGGTCCATTGCATACGAATTCCACACCATTTTGTCTGGATATGACTGGATGAAACCGGAAATCTCCGGTTGTGTTTTGTCTGTCTCAATCCCAGATGTTGCTACAGCCTCTGTGTTTGTATTTTGTGGATATTATCAACGGACTTTATTGTTTCTAATGTTTTTTTTTTATCAGGGAACATTTTATTTTGAGCTTGGATACAGTAATTGGTTCCACATGGAGACACCAGCTCTACGTATTCGTATTTTCTAGGTAGAAAGCTAGAGGAAATGCGGCAAACAAACATGATATTTCTGTTTGTATAGATGATATTTTATCTACTTGCCTCACGAAAAGTCTTGCTTTGCTCCAAAATCATTTGTACTGTGATTTTCTCGGTCCATTGCATCGGAATTGCACACCATTTTGTCCGGATATGACTGGATGAAACCGGAAATATCCGGTTGTGTTTTGTCTGTCTCAATCCCAGATATTGCTACAGCCTCTGTGTTTGTGTTTTGTGGATATTATCAACGGACTTTATTGTTTCTACTGTTTTTTATCGGGGAACATTTTTTTTGAGCTTGATACAGTAATTGGTTCCACATGGAGACACCAGCTCTACGTATTCGTATTTTCTAGGTAGAAAGCTAGAGGAAATGCGGCAAACAAACATGATATTTCTGTTTGTATAGATGATATTTTATCTACTTGCATCAAGAAAAGACTTTGCTTTTCTCCAAAATCATTTGTACTGTGATTTTCTCGGTCCATTGCATACGAATTCCACACCATTTTGTCCGGATATGACTGGATGAAACCGGAAATCTCCGGTTGTGTTTTGTCTGTCTCAATCCCAGATATTGCTACAGCCTCTGTGTTTGTGTTTTGTGGATATTATCAACGGACTTTATTGTTTGTACTGTTTTTTATCAGGGAACATTTTATTTTGAGCTTGGATACAGTAATTGGTTCCACATGGAGACACCAGCTCTACGTATTCGTATTTTCTAGGTAGAAAGCTAGAGGAAATGCGGAAAACAAACATGATATTTCTGTTTGTATAGATGATATTTTATCTACTTGCCTCATGAAAAGACTTTGCTTTGCTCCAAAATCATTTGTACTGTGATTTTCTCGGTCCATTGCATCGGAATTCCACACCATTTTGTCCGGATATGACTGGATGAAACCGGAAATATCCGGTTGTGTTTTGTTGTCTCAATCCCAGATATTGCTACAGCCTCTGTGTTTGTGTTTTCTGGATATTATCAACAGACTTTATTGTTTCTACTGTTTTTTATCGGGGAACATTTTTTTTGAGCTTGGATACAGTAATTGGTTCCACATGGAGACACCAGCTCTACGTATTCGTATTTTCTAGGTAGAAAGCTAGAGGAAATGCGGCAAACAAACATGATATTTCTGTTTGTATAGATGATATTTTATCTACTTGCCTCATGAAAAGACTTTGCTTTTCTCCAAAATCATTTGTACTGTGATTTTCTCGGTCCATTGCATCGGAATTCCACACCATTTTGTCCGGATATGACTGGATGAAACCGGAAATCTCCGGTTGTGTTTTGTCTGTCTCAATCCCAGATATTGCTACAGCCTCTGTGTTTGTGTTTTCTGGATATTATCAACGGACTTTATTGTTTGTACTGTTTTTTATCGGGGAACATTTTATTTTGAGCTTGGATACAGTAATTGGTTCCACATGGAGACACCAGCTCTACGTATTCCTATTTTCTAGGTAGAAAGCTAGAGGAAATGCGGCAAACAAACATGATATTTCTCTTTGTATAGATGATATTTTATCTACTTGCCTCATGAAAAGACTTTGCTTTTCTCCAAAATCATTTGTACTGTGATTTTCTCGGTCCATTGCATACGAACTCCACACCATTTTGTCCGGATATGACTGGATGAAACCGGAAATCTCCGGTTGTGTTTTGTCTGTCTCAATCCCAGATATTGCTACAGCCTCTGTGTTTGTGTTTTCTGGATATTATCAACAGACTTTATTGTTTCTACTGTTTTTTATCGGGGAACATTTTTTTTGAGCTTGATACAGTAATTGGTTCCACATGGAGACACCAGCTCTACGTATTCGTATTTTCTAGGTAGAAAGCTAGAGGAAATGCGGCAAACAAACATGATATTTCTGTTTGTATAGATGATATTTTATCTACTTGCCTCATGAAAAGACTTTGCTTTTCTCCAAAATCATTTGTACTGTGATTTTCTCGGTCCATTGCATACGAATTCCACACCATTTTGTCCGGATATGACTGGATGAAACCGGAAATTTCCGGTTGTGTTTTGTCTGTCTCAATCCCAGATATTGCTACAGCCTCTGTGTTTGTGTTTTCTGGATATTATCAACGGACTTTATTGTTTCTACTGTTTTTTATCGGGGAACATTTTATTTTGAGCTTGGATACAGTAATTGGTTCCACATGGAGACACCAGCTCTACGTATTCGTATTTTCTAGGTAGAAAGCTAGAGGAAATGCGGCAAACAAACATGATATTTCTCTTTGTATAGATGATATTTTATCTACTTGCCTCATGAAAAGACTTTGCTTTTCTCCAAAATCATTTGTACTGTGATTTTCTCGGTCCATTGCATCGGAATTCCACACCATTTTGTCCGGATATGACTGGATGAAACCGGAAATATCCGGTTGTGTTTTGTCTGTCTCAATCCCAGATATTGCTACAGCCTCTGTGTTTGTGTTTTCTGGATAATATCAACAGAGTTTATTGTTTCTACTGTTTTGTATCGGGGAACATTTTTTTTTTTGAGCTTGATACAGTAATTGGTTCCACATGGAGACACCAGCTCTACGTATTCATATATTCTAGGTAGAAAGCTAGAGGAAATGCGGCAAACAAACATGATATTTCTGTTTGTATAGATGATATTTTATCTACTTGCCTCATGAATAGACTTTGCTTTTCTCCAAATCATTTGTACTGTGATTTTCTCGGTCCATTGCATATGAATTCCACACCATTTTGTCTGGATATGACTGGATGAAACCGGAAATATCCGGTTGTGTTTTGTCTGTCTCAATCCCAGATATTGCTACAGCCTCTGTGTTTGTGTTTTCTGGATATTATCAACGGAATTTATTGTTTCTAATGTTTTTTTTTTTTTTATCAGGGAACATTGTATTTTGAGCTTGGATACAGTAATTGGTTCCACATGGAGACACCAGCTCTACGTATTCGTATTTTCTAGGTAGAAAGCTAGAGGAAATGCAGCAAACCAACATGATATTTCTATTTGTATAGATGATATTTTATCTACTTGCCTCATGAAAAGACTTTGCTTTTCTCCAAAATCATTTGTACTGTGATTTTCTCGGTCCATTGCATACGAATTCCACACCATTTTGTCTGGATATGACTGGATGAAACCGGAAATCTCCGGTTGTGTTTTGTCTGTCTCAATCCCAGATATTGCTACAGCCTCTGTGTTTGTATTTTGTGGATATTATCAACGGACTTTATTGTTTCTAATGTTTTTTTTTATCAGGGAACATTTTATTTTGAGCTTGGATACAGTAATTGGTTTCACATGGAGACACCAGATCTACGTATTCGTATTTTCTAGGTAGAAATCTAGAGGAAATGCAGCAAACAAATATGATATTTCTGTTTGTATGGATGATATTTTATCTACTTGCCTCATGAAAAGACATTGCTTTTCTCCAAAATCAATAGTACTGTGATTTTCTCGGTCCATTGCATCGGAATTCCACACCATTTTGTCCGGATATGACTGGATGAAACCGGAAGTATCCGGTTGTGTTTTGTCTGTCTCAATCCCAGATATTGCTACAGCCTCTGTGTTTGTGTTTTCTGGATATTATCAACGGACTTTATTGTTTCTACTGGTTTTTATCGGGGAACATTTTATTTTGAGCTTGGATACAGTAATTGGTTCCACATGGAGACACCAGCTCTACGTATTCGTATTTTCTAGGTAGAAAGCTAGAGGAAATGCGGCAAACAAACATGATATTTCTGTTTGTATAGATGATATTTTATCTACTTGCCTCACGAAAAGTCTTTGCTTTGCTCCAAAATCATTTGTACTGTGATTTTCTCGGTCCATTGCATCGGAATTCCACACCATTTTGTCCGGATATGACTGGATGAAACCGGAAATATCCGGTTGTGTTTTGTCTGTCTCAATCCCAGATATTGCTACAGCCTCTGTGTTTGTGTTTTGTGGATATTATCAACGGACTTTATTGTTTCTACTGTTTTTTATCGGGGAACATTTTTTTGAGCTTGATACAGTAATTGGTTCCACATGGAGACACCAGCTCTACGTATTCGTATTTTCTAGGTAGAAAGCTAGAGGAAATGCGGCAAACAAACATGATATTTCTGTTTGTATAGATGATATTTTATCTACTTGCCTCATGAAAAGACTTTGCTTTTCTCCAAAATCATTTGTACTGTGATTTTCTCGGTCCATTGCATACGAATTCCACACCATTTTGTCCGGATATGACTGGATGAAACCGGAAATCTCCGGTTGTGTTTTGTCTGTCTCAATCCCAGATATTGCTACAGCCTCTGTGTTTGTGTTTTGTGGATATTATCAACGGACTTTATTGTTTGTACTGTTTTTTATCAGGGAACATTTTATTTTGAGCTTGGATACAGTAATTGGTTCCACATGGAGACACCAGCTCTACGTATTCGTATTTTCTAGGTAGAAAGCTAGAGGAAATGCGGCAAACAAACATGATATTTCTGTTTGTATAGATGATATTTTATCTACTTGCCTCATGAAAAGACTTTGCTTTGCTCCAAAATCATTTGTACTGTGATTTTCTCGGTCCATTGCATCGGAATTCCACACCATTTTGTCCGGATATGACTGGATGAAACCGGAAATATCCGGTTGTGTTTTGTTGTCTCAATCCCAGATATTGCTACAGCCTCTGTGTTTGTGTTTTCTGGATATTATCAACAGACTTTATTGTTTCTACTGTTTTTTATCGGGGAACATTTTTTTTGAGCTTGGATACAGTAATTGGTTCCACATGGAGACACCAGCTCTACGTATTCCTATTTTCTAGGTAGAAAGCTAGAGGAAATGCGGCAAACAAACATGATATTTCTCTTTGTATAGATGATATTTTATCTACTTGCCTCATGAAAAGACTTTGCTTTTCTCCAAAATCATTTGTACTGTGATTTTCTCGGTCCATTGCATACGAACTCCACACCATTTTGTCCGGATATGACTGGATGAAACCGGAAATCTCCGGTTGTGTTTTGTCTGTCTCAATCCCAGATATTGCTACAGCCTCTGTGTTTGTGTTTTCTGGATATTATCAACAGACTTTATTGTTTCTACTGTTTTTTATCGGGGAACATTTTTTTTGAGCTTGATACAGTAATTCGTTCCACATGGAGACACCAGCTCTACGTATTCGTATTTTCTAGGTAGAAAGCTAGAGGAAATGCGGCAAACAAACATGATATTTCTGTTTGTATAGATGATATTTTATCTACTTGCCTCATGAAAAGACTTTGCTTTTCTCCAAAATCATTTGTACTGTGATTTTCTCGGTCCATTGCATACGAATTCCACACCATTTTGTCCGGATATGACTGGATGAAACCGGAAATCTCCGGTTGTGTTTTGTCTGTCTCAATCCCAGATATTGCTACAGCCTCTGTGTTTGTGTTTTCTGGATATTATCAACAGACTTTATTGTTTCTACTGTTTTTTATCGGGGAACATTTTTTTTGAGCTTGATACAGTAATTCGTTCCACATGGAGACACCAGCTCTACGTATTCGTATTTTCTAGGTAGAAAGCTAGAGGAAATGCGGCAAACAAACATGATATTTCTGTTTGTATAGATGATATTTTATCTACTTGCCTCATGAAAAGACTTTGCTTTTCTCCAAAATCATTTGTACTGTGATTTTCTCGGTCCATTGCATACGAATTCCACACCATTTTGTCCGGATATGACTGGATGAAACCGGAAATCTCCGGTTGTGTTTTGTCTGTCTCAATCCCAGATATTGCTACAGCCTCTGTGTTTGTGTTTTGTGGATATTATCAACGGACTTTATTGTTTCTACTGTTTTTTATCAGGGAACATTTTATTTTGAGCTTGGATACAGTAATTGGTTCCACATGGAGACACCAGCTCTACGTATTCGTATTTTCTAGGTAGAAAGCTAGAGGAAATGCGGCAAACAATCATGATATTTCTGTTTGTATAGATGTTATTTTATCTACTTACCTCATGAAAAGACTTTGCTTTGCTCCAAAATCATTTGTACTGTGATTTTCTCGGTCCATTGCATACGCATTCCACACCATTTTGTCCGGATATGACTGGATGAAACCGGAAATATCCGGTTGTGTTTTGTTGTCTCAATCCCAGATATTGCTACAGCCTCTGTGTTTGTGTTTTCTGGATATTATCAACGGACTTTATTGTTTGTACTGTTTTTTATCGGGGAACATTTTATTTTGAGCTTGGATACAGTAATTGGTTCCACATGGAGACACCAGCTCTACGTATTCGTATTTTCTAGGTAGAAAGCTAGAGGAAATGCGGCAAACAAACATGATATTTCTCTTTGTATAGATGATATTTTATCTACTTGCCTCATGAAAAGACTTTGCTTTTCTCCAAAATCATTTGTACTGTGATTTTCTCGGTCCATTGCATCGGAATTCCACACCATTTTGTCCGGATATGACTGGATGAAACCGGAAATATCCGGTTGTGTTTTGTCTGTCTCAATCCCAGATATTGCTACAGCCTCTGTGTTTGTGTTTTGTGGATATTATCAACAGACTTTATTGTTTCTACTGTTTTTTATCGGGGAACATTTTATTTTGAGCTTGGATACAGTAATTAGTTCCACATGGAGACACCAGCTCTACGTATTCGTATTTTCTAGGTAGAAAGCTAGAGGAAATGCGGCAAACAAACATGATATTTCTGTTTGTATAGATGATATTTTATCTACTTGCCTCATGAAAAGACTTTGCTTTTCTCCAAAATCATTTCTACTGTGATTTTCTCGGTCCATTGCATCGGAATTCCACACCATTTTGTCCGGATATGACTGGATGAAACCGGAAATCTCCGGTTGTGTTTTGTCTGTCTCAATCCCAGATATTGCTACAGCCTCTGTGTTTGTGTTTTGTGGATATTATCAACGGACTTTATTGTTTGTACTGTTTTTTATCGGGGAACATTTTATTTTGAGCTTGGATACAGTAATTGGTTCCACATGGAGACACCAGCTCTACGTATTCGTATTTTCTAGGTAGAAAGCTAGAGGAAATGCGGCAAACAAACATGATATTTCTGTTTGTATAGATGATATTTTATCTACTTGCCTCATGAAAAGACTTTGCTTTGCTCCAAAATCATTTGTACTGTGATTTTCTCGGTCCATTGCATACGAACTCCACACCATTTTGTCCGGATATGACTGGATGAAACCGGAAATATCCGGTTGTGTTTTGTCTGTCTCAATCCCAGATATTGCTACAGCCTCTGTGTTTGTGTTTTCTGGATATTATCAACAGACTTTATTGTTTCTACTGTTTTTTATCGGGGAACATTTTTTTTGAGCTTGATACAGTAATTCGTTCCACATGGAGACACCAGCTCTACGTATTCGTATTTTCTAGGTAGAAAGCTAGAGGAAATGCGGCAAACAAACATGATATTTCTGTTTGTATAGATGATATTTTATCTACTTGCCTCATGAAAAGACTTTGCTTTTCTCCAAAATCATTTGTACTGTGATTTTCTCGGTCCATTGCATACGAATTCCACACCATTTTGTCCGGATATGACTGGATGAAACCGGAAATCTCCGGTTGTGTTTTGTCTGTCTCAATCCCAGATATTGCTACAGCCTCTGTGTTTGTGTTTTGTGGATATTATCAACGGACTTTATTGTTTCTACTGTTTTTTATCGGGGAACATTTTATTTTGAGCTTGGATACAGTAATTGGTTCCACATGGAGACACCAGCTCTACGTATTCGTATTTTCTAGGTAGAAAGCTAGAGGAAATGCGGCAAACAAACATGATATTTCTCTTTGTATAGATGATATTTTATCTACTTGCCTCATGAAAAGACTTTGCTTTGCTCCAAAATCATTTGTACTGTGATTTTCTCGGTCCATTGCATACGAACTCCACACCATTTTGTCCGGATATGACTGGATGAAACCGGAAATCTCCGGTTGTGTTTTGTCTGTCTCAATCCCAGATATTGCTACAGCCTCTGTGTTTGTGTTTTCTGGATATTATCAACAGACTTTATTGTTTCTACTGTTTTTTATCGGGGAACATTTTTTTTGAGCTTGATACAGTAATTGGTTCCACATGGAGACACCAGCTCTACGTATTCGTATTTTCTAGGTAGAAAGCTAGAGGAAATGCGGCAAACAAACATGATATTTCTGTTTGTATAGATGATATTTTATCTACTTGCCTCATGAAAAGACTTTGCTTTTCTCCAAAATCATTTGTACTGTGATTTTCTCGGTCCATTGCATCGGAATTCCACACCATTTTGTCCGGATATGACTGGATGAAACCGGAAATATCCGGTTGTGTTTTGTCTGTCTCAATCCCAGATATTGCTACAGCCTCTGTGTTTGTGTTTTGTGGATATTATCAACGGACTTTATTGTTTCTACTGTTTTTTATCAGGGAACATTTTATTTTGAGCTTGGATACAGTAATTGGTTCCACATGGAGACACCAGCTCTACGTATTCGTATTTTCTAGGTAGAAAGCTAGAGGAAATGTGGTAAACAATCATGATATTTCTGTTTGTATAGATGTTATTTTATCTACTTACCTCATGAAAAGACTTTGCTTTGCTCCAAAATCATTTGTACTGTGATTTTCTCGGTCCATTGCATCGGAATTCCACACCATTTTGTCCGGATATGACTGGATGAAACCGGAAATATCCGGTTGTGTTTTGTTGTCTCAATCCCAGATATTGCTACAGCCTCTCTGTTTGTGTTTTCTGGATATTATCAACAGACTTTATTGTTTCTACTGTTTTTTATCGGGGAACATTTTTTTTTGAGCTTGATACAGTAATTGGTTCCACATGGAGACACCAGCTCTACGTATTCGTATTTTCTAGGTAGAAAGCTAGAGGAAATGCGGCAAACAAACATGATATTTCTGTTTGTATAGATGATATTTTATCTACTTGCCTCATGAAAAGACTTTGCTTTTCTCCAAAATCATTTGTACTGTGATTTTCTCGGTCCATTGCATACGAATTCCACACCATTTTGCCCGGATATGACTCGATGAAACCGGAAATATCCGGTTGTGT
The DNA here is from genome assembly GCF_033115175.1 of Lepus europaeus. Lineage (NCBI taxonomy): Eukaryota > Metazoa > Chordata > Mammalia > Lagomorpha > Leporidae > Lepus > Lepus europaeus. Next base: position 74,891,955 of record NC_084836.1, read on the forward strand.
TTTGTCTGTCTCAATCCCAGATATTGCTACAGACTCTCTGTTTGTATTTTGTGGATATTTTCAACGGACTTTCTTGTTTCTACTGTTTTTTATCGGGGAACATTTTATTTTGAGCTTGGATACAGTAATTGGTTCCACATGGAGACACCAGCTCTACGTATTCGTATTTTCTAGGTAGAAAGCTAGAGGAAATGTGGCAAACAAACATGATATTTCTGTTTGTATAGATGATATTTTATCTACTTGCCTCATGAAAAGACTTTGCTTTTCTCCAAAATCATTTGTACTGTGATTTTCTCGGTCCATTGCATCGGAATTCCACACCATTTTGTCCGGATATGACTGGATGAAACCGGAAATATCCGGTTGTGTTTTGTCTGTCTCAATCCCAGATATTGCTACAGCCTCTGTGTTTGTGTTTTGTGGATATTATCAACGGACTTTATTGTTTGTACTGTTTTTTATCGGGGAACATTTTATTTTGAGCTTGGATACAGTAATTGGTTCCACATGGAGACACCAGCTCTACGTATTCGTATTTTCTAGGTAGAAAGCTAGAGGAAATGAGGCAAACAAACATGATATTTCTGTTTGTATAGATGATATTTTATCTACTTGCCTCATGAAAAGACTTTGCTTTTCTCCAAAATCATTTGTACTGTGATTTTCTCGGTCCATTGCATCGGAATTCCACACCATTTTGTCCGGATATGACTGGATGAAACCGGAAATATCCGGTTGTGTTTTGTCTGTCTCAATCCCAGATATTGCTACAGCCTCTGTGTTTGTGTTTTCTGGATATTATCAACGGACTTTATTGTTTCTACTGTTTTTTATCGGGGAACATTTTATTTTGAGCTTGGATACAGTAATTGGTTCCACATGGAGACACCAGCTCTACGTATTCGTATTTTCTAGGTAGAAAGCTAGAGGAAATGTGGCAAACAAACATGATATTTCTCTTTGTATAGATGATATTTTATCTACATGCCTCATGAAAAGACTTTGTTTTTCTCCAAAATCATTTGTACTGTGATTTTCTCGGTCCATTGCATACGAATTCCACACCATTTTGTCCGGATATGACTGGATGAAACCGGAACTATCCGGTTGTGTTTTGTCTGTCTCAATCCCAGATATTGCTACAGCCTCTGTGTTTGTGTTTTCTGGATATTATCAACGGACTTTATTGTTTCTACTGTTTTTTATCGGGGAACATTTTATTTTGAGCTTGGATACAGTAATTGGTTCCACATGGAGACACCAGCTCTACGTATTCGTATTTTCTAGGTAGAAAGCTAGAGGAAATGCGGCAAACAAACATGATATTTCTGTTTGTATAGACGATATTTTATCTACTTGCCTCATGAAAAGACTTTGCTTTGCTCCAAAATCATTTGTACTGTGATTTTCTCGGTCCATTGCATCGGAATTCCACACCATTTTGTCCGGATATGACTGGATGAAACCGGAAATATCCGGTTGTGTTTTGTCTGTCTCAATCCCAGATATTGCTACAGCCTCTCAGTTTGTGTTTTGTGGATATTATCAACGGACTTTATTGTTTCTACTGTTTTTTATCGGTGAACATTTTATTTTGAGCTTGGATACAGTAATTGGTTCCACATGGAGACACCAGCTCTATGTATTCGTATTTTCTAGGTAGAAAGCTAGAGGAAATGCGGCAAACAAACATGATATTTCTGTTTGTATAGATGATATTTTATCTACTTGCCTCATGAAAAGACTTTGCTTTGCTCCAAAATCATTTGTACTATGATTTTCTCGGTGCATTGCATACAAATTCCACACCATTTTGTCCGGATATAACTGGATGAAACCGGAAATATCCGGTTGTGTTTTGTCTGTCTCAATCCCAGATATTGCTACAGCCTCTGTGTTTGTGTTTTCTGGATATTATCAACGGACTTTATTGTTTCTACTGTTTTTTATCGGGGAACATTTTATTTTGAGCTTGGATACAGTAATTGGTTCCACATGGAGACACCAGCTCTACGTATTCGTATTTTCTAGGTAGAAAGCTAGAGGAAATGCGGCAAACAAACATGATATTTCTGTTTGTATAGATGATATTTTATCTACTTGCCTCATGAAAAGACTTTGCTTTGCTCCAAAATCATTTGTACTGTGATTTTCTCGGTCCATTGCATACGAATTCCACACCATTTTGTCCGGATATGACTGGATGAAACCGGAAATATCCGGTTGTGTTTTGTCTGTATCAATCCCAGATATTGCTACAGCCTCTCAGTTTGTGTTTTGTGGATATTATCAACGGACTTTATTTTTTCTACTGGTTTTTATCGGTGAACATTTTATTTTGAGCTTGGATACAGTAATTGGTTCCACATGGAGACACCAGCTCTATGTATTCGTATTTTCTAGGTAGAAAGCTAGAGGAAATGCGGCAAACAAACATGATATTTCTGTTTGTATAGATGATATTTTATCTACTTGCCTCATGAAAAGACTTTGCTTTTCTCCAAAATCATTTGTACTATGATTTTCTCGGTGCATTGCATACAAATTCCACACCATTTTGTCCGGATATAACTGGATGAAACCGGAAATATCCGGTTGTGTTTTGTCTGTCTCAATCCCAGATATTGCTACAGCCTCTGTGTTTGTATTTTCTGGATATTATAAACGGACTTTATTGTTTCTACTGTTTTTTATCGGGGAACGTTTTATTTTGAGCTTGGATACAGTAATTGGTTCCACATGGAGACACCAGCTCTACGTATTCGTATTTTCTAGGTAGAAACTAGAGGAAATGCGGCAAACAAACATGATATTTCTGTTTGTATAGATGATATTTTATCTACTTGCCTCATGAAAAGACTTTGCTTTTCTCCAAAATCATTTGTACTGTGATTTTCTCGGTCCATTGCATCGGAATTCCACACCATTTTGTCCGGATATGACTGGATGAAACCGGAAATATCCGGTTGTGTTTTGTCTGTCTCAATCCCAGATATTGCTACAGCCTCTGTGTTTGTGTTTTCTGGATATTATCAACAGACTTTATTGTTTCTACTGTTTTTTATCGGGGAACATTTTATTTTGAGCTTGGATACAGTAATTAGTTCCACATGGAGACACCAGCTCTACGTATTCGTATTTTCTAGGTAGAAAGCTAGAGGAAATGCGGCAAACAAACATGATATTTCTGTTTGTATAGATGATATTTTATCTACTTGCCTCATGAATAGACTTTGCTTTTCTCCAAAACCATTTGTACTGTGATTTTCTCGGTCCATTGCATCGGAATTCCACACCATTTTGTCCGGATATGACTGGATGAAACCGGAAATATCCGGTTGTGTTTTGTCTGTCTCAATCCCAGATATTGCTACAGCCTCTGTGTTTGTGTTTTCTGGATATTATCAACGGACTTTATTGTTTCTACTGTTTTTTATCGGGGAACATTTTATTTTGAGCTTGGATACAGTAATTGGTTCCACATGGAGACACCAGCTCTACGTATTCGTATTTTCTAGGTAGAAAGCTAGAGGAAATGCGGCAAACAAACATGATATTTCTGTTTGTATAGATGATATTTTATCTACTTGCCTCATGAAAAGACTTTGCTTTTCTCCAAAATCATTTGTACTGTGATTTTCTCGGTCCATTGCATACGAACTCCACACCATTTTGTCCGGATATGACTGGATGAAACCGGAAATCTCCGGTTGTGTTTTGTCTGTCTCAATCCCAGATATTGCTACAGCCTCTGTGTTTGTGTTTTCTGGATATTATCAACGGACTTTATTGTTTCTACTGTTTTTTATCGGGGAACATTTTTTTTGAGCTTGGATACAGTAATTCGTTCCACATGGAGACACCAGCTCTACGTATTCGTATTTTCTAGGTAGAAAGCTAGAGGAAATGCGGCAAACAAACATGATATTTCTGTTTGTATAGACGATATTTTATCTACTTGCCTCATGAAAAGACTTTGCTTTGCTCCAAAATCATTTGTACTGTGATTTTCTCGGTCCATTGCATCGGAATTCCACACCATTTTGTCCGGATATGACTGGATGAAACCGGAAATATCCGGTTGTGTTTTGTCTGTCTCAATCCCAGATATTGCTACAGCCTCTCAGTTTGTGTTTTGTGGATATTATCAACGGACTTTATTGTTTCTACTGTTTTTTATCGGTGAACATTTTATTTTGAGCTTGGATACAGTAATTGGTTCCACATGGAGACACCAGCTCTATGTATTCGTATTTTCTAGGTAGAAAGCTAGAGGAAATGCGGCAAACAAACATGATATTTCTGTTTGTATAGATGATATTTTATCTACTTGCCTCATGAAAAGACTTTGCTTTGCTCCAAAATCATTTGTACTATGATTTTCTCGGTGCATTGCATACAAATTCCACACCATTTTGTCCGGATATAACTGGATGAAACCGGAAATATCCGGTTGTGTTTTGTCTGTCTCAATCCCAGATATTGCTACAGCCTCTGTGTTTGTGTTTTCTGGATATTATCAACGGACTTTATTGTTTCTACTGTTTTTTATCGGGGAACATTTTATTTTGAGCTTGGATACAGTAATTGGTTCCACATGGAGACACCAGCTCTACGTATTCGTATTTTCTAGGTAGAAAGCTAGAGGAAATGCGGCAAACAAACATGATATTTCTGTTTGTATAGATGATATTTTATCTACTTGCCTCATGAAAAGACTTTGCTTTTCTCCAAAATCATTTGTACTGTGATTTTCTCGGTCCATTGCATACGAATTCCACACCATTTTGTCCGGATATGACTGGATGAAACCGGAAATATCCGGTTGTGTTTTGTCTGTCTCAATCCCAGATATTGCTACAGCCTCTCAGTTTGTGTTTTGTGGATATTATCAACGGACTTTATTTTTTCTACTGGTTTTTATCGGTGAACATTTTATTTTGAGCTTGGATACAGTAATTGGTTCCACATGGAGACACCAGCTCTATGTATTCGTATTTTCTAGGTAGAAAGCTAGAGGAAATGCGGCAAACAAACATGATATTTCTGTTTGTATAGATGATATTTTATCTACTTGCCTCATGAAAAGACTTTGCTTTGCTCCAAAATCATTTGTACTATGATTTTCTCGGTGCATTGCATACAAATTCCACACCATTTTGTCCGGATATAACTGGATGAAACCGGAAATATCCGGTTGTGTTTTGTCTGTCTCAATCCCAGATATTGCTACAGCCTCTGTGTTTGTATTTTCTGGATATTATAAACGGACTTTATTGTTTCTACTGTTTTTTATCGGGGAACGTTTTATTTTGAGCTTGGATACAGTAATTGGTTCCACATGGAGACACCAGCTCTACGTATTCGTATTTTCTAGGTAGAAACTAGAGGAAATGCGGCAAACAAACATGATATTTCTGTTTGTATAGATGATATTTTATCTACTTGCCTCATGAAAAGACTTTGCTTTTCTCCAAAATCATTTGTACTGTGATTTTCTCGGTCCATTGCATCGGAATTCCACACCATTTTGTCCGGATATGACTGGATGAAACCGGAAATATCCGGTTGTGTTTTGTCTGTCTCAATCCCAGATATTGCTACAGCCTCTGTGTTTGTGTTTTCTGGATATTATCAACAGACTTTATTGTTTCTACTGTTTTTTATCGGGGAACATTTTATTTTGAGCTTGGATACAGTAATTAGTTCCACATGGAGACACCAGCTCTACGTATTCGTATTTTCTAGGTAGAAAGCTAGAGGAAATGCGGCAAACAAACATGATATTTCTGTTTGTATAGATGATATTTTATCTACTTGCCTCATGAATAGACTTTGCTTTTCTCCAAAACCATTTGTACTGTGATTTTCTCGGTCCATTGCATCGGAATTCCACACCATTTTGTCCGGATATGACTGGATGAAACCGGAAATATCCGGTTGTGTTTTGTCTGTCTCAATCCCAGATATTGCTACAGCCTCTGTGTTTGTGTTTTCTGGATATTATCAACGGACTTTATTGTTTCTACTGTTTTTTATCGGGGAACATTTTATTTTGAGCTTGGATACAGTAATTGGTTCCACATGGAGACACCAGCTCTACGTATTCGTATTTTCTAGGTAGAAAGCTAGAGGAAATGCGGCAAACAAACATGATATTTCTGTTTGTATAGATGATATTTTATCTACTTGCCTCATGAAAAGACTTTGCTTTTCTCCAAAATCATTTGTACTGTGATTTTCTCGGTCCATTGCATACGAACTCCACACCATTTTGTCCGGATATGACTGGATGAAACCGGAAATCTCCGGTTGTGTTTTGTCTGTCTCAATCCCAGATATTGCTACAGCCTCTGTGTTTGTGTTTTCTGGATATTATCAACGGACTTTATTGTTTCTACTGTTTTTTATCGGGGAACATTTTTTTTGAGCTTGATACAGTAATTCGTTCCACATGGAGACACCAGCTCTACGTATTCGTATTTTCTAGGTAGAAAGCTAGAGGAAATGCGGCAAACAAACATGATATTTCTGTTTGTATAGATGATATTTTATCTACTTGCCTCATGAAAAGACTTTGCTTTTCTCCAAAATCATTTGTACTGTGATTTTCTCGGTCCATTGCATCGGAATTCCACACCATTTTGTCCGGATATGACTGGATGAAACCGGAAATCTCCGGTTGTGTTTTGTCTGTCTCAATCCCAGATATTGCTACAGCCTCTGTGTTTGTGTTTTGTGGATATTATCAACGGACTTTATTGTTTCTACTGTTTTTTATCAGGGAACATTTAATTTTGAGCTTGGATACAGTAATTGGTTCCACATGGAGACACCAGCTCTACGTATTCGTATTTTCTAGGTAGAAAGCTAGAGGAAATGCGGCAAACAAACATGATATTTCTGTTTGTATAGATGTTATTTTATCTACTTACCTCATGAAAGGACTTTGCTTTGCTCCAAAATCATTTGTACTGTGATTTTCTCGGTCCATTGCATCGGAATTCCACACCATTTTGTCCGGATATGACTGGATGAAACCGGAAATATCCGGTTGTGTTTTGTTGTCTCAATCCCAGATATTGCTACAGCCTCTCTGTTTGTGTTTTCTGGATATTATCAACAGACTTTATTGTTTCTACTGTTTTTTATCGGGGAACATTTTTTTTTGAGCTTGATACAGTAATTGGTTCCACATGGAGACACCAGCTCTACGTATTCGTATTTTCTAGGTAGAAAGCTAGAGGAAATGCGGCAAACAAACATGATATTTCTGTTTGTATACATGATATTTTATCTACTTGCCTCATGAAAAGACTTTGCTTTTCTCCAAAATCATTTGTACTGTGATTTTCTCGGTCCATTGCATACGAATTCCACACCATTTTGTCCGGATATGACTGGATGAAACCGGAAATATCCGGTTGTGTTTTGTCTGTATCAATCCCAGATATTGCTACAGCCTCTGTGTTTGTATTTTGTGGATATTTTCAACGGACTTTCTTGTTTCTACTGTTTTTTATCGGGGAACATTTTATTTTGAGCTTGGATACAGTAATTGGTTCCACATGGAGACACCAGCTCTACGTATTCGTATTTTCTAGGTAGAAAGCTAGAGGAAATGAGGCAAACAAACATGATATTTCTGTTTGTATAGATGATATTTTATCTACTTGCCTCATGAAAAGACTTTGCTTTTCTCCAAAATCTTTTGTACTGTGATTTTCTCGGTCCATTGCATACGAACTCCACACCATTTTGTCCGGATATGACTGGATGAAACCGGAAATATCCGGTTGTGTTTTGTCTGTCTCAATCCCAGATATTGCTACAGCCTCTGTGTTTGTGTTTTCTGGATATTATCAACAGACTTTATTGTTTCTACTGTTTTTAATCGGGGAACATTTTATTTTGAGCTTGGATACAGTAATTGGTTCCACATGGAGACACCAGCTCTACGTATTCGTATTTTCTAGGTAGAAAGCTAGAGGAAATGAGGCAAACAAACATGATATTTCTGTTTGTATAGATGATATTTTATCTACTTGCCTCATGAAAAGACTTTGCTTTTCTCCAAAATCATTTGTACTGTGATTTTCTCGGTCCATTGCATACGAACTCCACACCATTTTGTCCGGATATGACTGGATGAAACCGGAAATATCCGGTTGTGTTTTGTCTGTCTCAATCCCAGATATTGCTACAGCCTCTCTGTTTGTGTTTTGTGGATATTATCAACGGACTTTATTGTTTCTACTGTTTTTTATCGGGGAACATTTTATTTTGAGCTTGGATACAGTAATTGGTTCCACATGGAGACACCAGCTCTACGTATTCGTATTTTCTAGGTAGAAAGCTAGAGGAAATGCGAGAAACAAACATGATATTTCTGTTTGTATAGATGATATTTTATCTACTTGCCTCATGAAAAGACTTTGCTTTGCTCCAAAATCATTTCTACTGTGATTTTCTCGGTCCATTGCATCGGAATTCCACAACATTTTGTCCGGATATGACTGGATGAAACCGGAAATCTCCGGTTGTGTTTTGTCTGTCTCAATCCCAGATATTGCTACAGCCTCTGTGTTTGTGTTTTGTGGATATTATCAACGGACTTTATTGTTTCTACTGTTTTTTATCGGGGAACATTTTATTTTGAGCTTGGATACAGTAATTGGTTCCACATGGAGACACCAGCTCTACGTATTCGTATTTTCTAGGTAGAAAGCTAGAGGAAATGCGGCAAACAAACATGATATTTCTGTTTGTATAGATGATATTTTATCTACTTGCCTCATGAAAAGACTTTGCTTTGCTCCAAAATCATTTGTACTGTGATTTTCTCGGTCCATTGCATACGAATTCCACACCATTTTGTCCGGATATGACTGGATGAAACCGGAAATATCCGGTTGTGTTTTGTCTGTCTCAATCCCAGATATTGCTACAGCCTCTCAGTTTGTGTTTTGTGGATATTATCAACGGACTTTATTGTTTCTACTGTTTTTTATCGGTGAACATTTTATTTTGAGCTTGGATACAGTAATTGGTTCCACATGGAGACACCAGCTCTATGTATTCGTATTTTCTAGGTAGAAAGCTAGAGGAAATGCGGCAAACAAACATGATATTTCTGTTTGTATAGATGATATTTTATCTACTTGCCTCATGAAAAGACTTTGCTTTGCTCCAAAATCATTTGTACTATGATTTTCTCGGTGCATTGCATACAAATTCCACACCATTTTGTCCGGATATAACTGGATGAAACCGGAAATATCCGGTTGTGTTTTGTCTGTCTCAATCCCAGATATTGCTACAGCCTCTGTGTTTGTATTTTCTGGATATTATCAACGGACTTTATTGTTTCTACTGTTTTTTATCGGGGAACATTTTTTTTGAGCTTGATACAGTAATTCGTTCCACATGGAGACACCAGCTCTACGTATTCGTATTTTCTAGGTAGAAAGCTAGAGGAAATGCGGCAAACAAACATGATATTTCTGTTTGTATAGATGATATTTTATCTACTTGCCTCATGAAAAGACTTTGCTTTTCTCCAAAATCATTTGTACTGTGATTTTCTCGGTCCATTGCATCGGAATTCCACACCATTTTGTCCGGATATGACTGGATGAAACCGGAAATATCCGGTTGTGTTTTGTCTGTCTCAATCCCAGATATTGCTACAGCCTCTGTGTTTGTGTTTTGTGGATATTATCAACGGACTTTATTGTTTCTACTGTTTTTTATCAGGGAACATTTTATTTTGAGCTTGGATACAGTAATTGGTTCCACATGGAGACACCAGCTCTACGTATTCGTATTTTCTAGGTAGAAAGCTAGAGGAAATGCGGCAAACAATCATGATATTTCTGTTTGTATAGATGTTATTTTATCTACTTACCTCATGAAAAGACTTTGCTTTGCTCCAAAATCATTTGTACTGTGATTTTCTCGGTCCATTGCATCGGAATTCCACACCATTTTGTCCGGATATGACTGGATGAAACCGGAAATATCCGGTTGTGTTTTGTTGTCTCAATCCCAGATATTGCTACAGCCTCTCTGTTTGTGTTTTCTGGATATTATCAACAGACTTTATTGTTTCTACTGTTTTTTATCGGGGAACATTTTTTTTTGAGCTTGATACAGTAATTGGTTCCACATGGAGACACCAGCTCTACGTATTCGTATTTTCTAGGTAGAAAGCTAGAGGAAATGCGGCAAACAAACATGATATTTCTGTTTGTATAGATGATATTTTATCTACTTGCCTCATGAAAAGACTTTGCTTTTCTCCAAAATCATTTGTACTGTGATTTTCTCGGTCCATTGCATACGAATTCCACACCATTTTGCCCGGATATGACTCGATGAAACCGGAAATATCCGGTTGTGTTTTGTCTGTCTCAATCCCAGATATTGCTACAGACTCTCTGTTTGTATTTTGTGGATATTTTCAACGGACTTTCTTGTTTCTACTGTTTTTTATCGGGGAACATTTTATTTTGAGCTTGGATACAGTAATTGGTTCCACATGGAGACACCAGCTCTACGTATTCGTATTTTCTAGGTAGAAAGCTAGAGGAAATGTGGCAAACAAACATGATATTTCTGTTTGTATAGATGATATTTTATCTACTTGCCTCATGAAAAGACTTTGCTTTTCTCCAAAATCATTTGTACTGTGATTTTCTCGGTCCATTGCATCGGAATTCCACACCATTTTGTCCGGATATGACTGGATGAAACCGGAAATATCCGGTTGTGTTTTGTCTGTCTCAATCCCAGATATTGCTACAGCCTCTGTGTTTGTGTTTTGTGGATATTATCAACGGACTTTATTGTTTGTACTGTTTTTTATCGGGGAACATTTTATTTTGAGCTTGGATACAGTAATTGGTTCCACATGGAGACACCAGCTCTACGTATTCGTATTTTCTAGGTAGAAAGCTAGAGGAAATGCGGCAAACAAACATGATATTTCTGTTTGTATAGATGATATTTTATCTACTTGCCTCATGAAAAGACTTTGCTTTTCTCCAAAATCATTTGTACTGTGATTTTCTCGGTCCATTGCATCGGAATTCCACACCATTTTGTCCGGATATGACTGGATGAAACCGGAAATATCCGGTTGTGTTTTGTCTGTCTCAATCCCAGATATTGCTACAGCCTCTGTGTTTGTGTTTTCTGGATATTATCAACGGACTTTATTGTTTCTACTGTTTTTTATCGGGGAACATTTTATTTTGAGCTTGGATACAGTAATTGGTTCCACATGGAGACACCAGCTCTACGTATTCGTATTTTCTAGGTAGAAAGCTAGAGGAAATGTGGCAAACAAACATGATATTTCTCTTTGTATAGATGATATTTTATCTACATGCCTCATGAAAAGACTTTGTTTTTCTCCAAAATCATTTGTACTGTGATTTTCTCGGTCCATTGCATACGAATTCCACACCATTTTGTCCGGATATGACTGGATGAAACCGGAACTATCCGGTTGTGTTTTGTCTGTCTCAATCCCAGATATTGCTACAGCCTCTGTGTTTGTGTTTTCTGGATATTATCAACGGACTTTATTGTTTCTACTGTTTTTTATCGGGGAACATTTTATTTTGAGCTTGGATACAGTAATTGGTTCCACATGGAGACACCAGCTCTACGTATTCGTATTTTCTAGGTAGAAAGCTAGAGGAAATGCGGCAAACAAACATGATATTTCTGTTTGTATAGACGATATTTTATCTACTTGCCTCATGAAAAGACTTTGCTTTGCTCCAAAATCATTTGTACTGTGATTTTCTCGGTCCATTGCATCGGAATTCCACACCATTTTGTCCGGATATGACTGGATGAAACCGGAAATATCCGGTTGTGTTTTGTCTGTCTCAATCCCAGATATTGCTACAGCCTCTCAGTTTGTGTTTTCTGGATATTATCAACGGACTTTATTGTTTCTACTGTTTTTTATCGGTGAACATTTTATTTTGAGCTTGGATACAGTAATTGGTTCCACATGGAGACACCAGCTCTATGTATTCGTATTTTCTAGGTAGAAAGCTAGAGGAAATGCGGCAAACAAACATGATATTTCTGTTTGTATAGATGATATTTTATCTACTTGCCTCATGAAAAGACTTTGCTTTGCTCCAAAATCATTTGTACTATGATTTTCTCGGTGCATTGCATACAAATTCCACACCATTTTGTCCGGATATAACTGGATGAAACCGGAAATATCCGGTTGTGTTTTGTCTGTCTCAATCCCAGATATTGCTACAGCCTCTGTGTTTGTGTTTTCTGGATATTATCAACGGACTTTATTGTTTCTACTGTTTTTTATCGGGGAACATTTTATTTTGAGCTTGGATACAGTAATTGGTTCCACATGGAGACACCAGCTCTACGTATTCGTATTTTCTAGGTAGAAAGCTAGAAGAAATGCGGCAAACAAACATGATATTTCTGTTTGTATAGATGATATTTTATCTACTTGCCTCATGAAAAGACTTTGCTTTGCTCCAAAATCATTTGTACTGTGATTTTCTCGGTCCATTGCATACGAATTCCACACCATTTTGTCCGGATATGACTGGATGAAACCGGAAATATCCGGTTGTGTTTTGTCTGTCTCAATCCCAGATATTGCTACAGCCTCTCAGTTTGTGTTTTGTGGATATTATCAACGGACTTTATTTTTTCTACTGGTTTTTATCGGTGAACATTTTATTTTGAGCTTGGATACAGTAATTGGTTCCACATGGAGACACCAGCTCTATGTATTCGTATTTTCTAGGTAGAAAGCTAGAGGAAATGCGGCAAACAAACATGATATTTCTGTTTGTATAGATGATATTTTATCTACTTGCCTCATGAAAAGACTTTGCTTTTCTCCAAAATCATTTGTACTGTGATTTTCTCGGTCCATTGCATACGAACTCCACACCATTTTGTCCGGATATGACTGGATGAAACCGGAAATCTCCGGTTGTGTTTTGTCTGTCTCAATCCCAGATATTGCTACAGCCTCTGTGTTTGTGTTTTCTGGATATTATCAACGGACTTTATTGTTTCTACTGTTTTTTATCGGGGAACATTTTTTTTGAGCTTGATACAGTAATTCGTTCCACATGGAGACACCAGCTCTACGTATTCGTATTTTCTAGGTAGAAAGCTAGAGGAAATGCGGCAAACAAACATGATATTTCTGTTTGTATAGATGATATTTTATCTACTTGCCTCATGAAAAGACTTTGCTTTTCTCCAAAATCATTTGTACTGTGATTTTCTCGGTCCATTGCATCGGAATTCCACACCATTTTGTCCGGATATGACTGGATGAAACCGGAAATCTCCGGTTGTGTTTTGTCTGTCTCAATCCCAGATATTGCTACAGCCTCTGTGTTTGTGTTTTGTGGATATTATCAACGGACTTTATTGTTTCTACTGTTTTTTATCAGGGAACATTTTATTTTGAGCTTGGATACAGTAATTGGTTCCACATGGAGACACCAGCTCTACGTATTCGTATTTTCTAGGTAGAAAGCTAGAGGAAATGCGGCAAACAAACATGATATTTCTGTTTGTATAGATGTTATTTTATCTACTTACCTCATGAAAGGACTTTGCTTTGCTCCAAAATCATTTGTACTGTGATTTTCTCGGTCCATTGCATCGGAATTCCACACCATTTTGTCCGGATATGACTGGATGAAACCGGAAATATCCGGTTGTGTTTTGTTGTCTCAATCCCAGATATTGCTACAGCCTCTCTGTTTGTGTTTTCTGGATATTATCAACAGACTTTATTGTTTCTACTGTTTTTTATCGGGGAACATTTTTTTTTGAGCTTGATACAGTAATTGGTTCCACATGGAGACACCAGCTCTACGTATTCGTATTTTCTAGGTAGAAAGCTAGAGGAAATGCGGCAAACAAACATGATATTTCTGTTTGTATAGATGATATTTTATCTACTTGCCTCATGAAAAGACTTTGCTTTTCTCCAAAATCATTTGTACTGTGATTTTCTCGGTCCATTGCATCGGAATTCCACACCATTTTGTCCGGATATGACTGGATGAAACCGGAAATATCCGGTTGTGTTTTGTCTGTATCAATCCCAGATATTGCTACAGCCTCTGTGTTTGTATTTTGTGGATATTTTCAACGGACTTTCTTGTTTCTACTGTTTTTTATCGGGGAACATTTTATTTTGAGCTTGGATACAGTAATTGGTTCCACATGGAGACACCAGCTCTACGTATTCGTATTTTCTAGGTAGAAAGCTAGAGGAAATGAGGCAAACAAACATGATATTTCTGTTTGTATAGATGATATTTTATCTACTTGCCTCATGAAAAGACTTTGCTTTTCTCCAAAATCTTTTGTACTGTGATTTTCTCGGTCCATTGCATACGAACTCCACACCATTTTGTCCGGATATGACTGGATGAAACCGGAAATATCCGGTTGTGTTTTGTCTGTCTCAATCCCAGATATTGCTACAGCCTCTGTGTTTGTGTTTTCTGGATATTATCAACAGACTTTATTGTTTCTACTGTTTTTAATCGGGGAACATTTTATTTTGAGCTTGGATACAGTAATTGGTTCCACATGGAGACACCAGCTCTACGTATTCGTATTTTCTAGGTAGAAAGCTAGAGGAAATGAGGCAAACAAACATGATATTTCTGTTTGTATAGATGATATTTTATCTACTTGCCTCATGAAAAGACTTTGCTTTTCTCCAAAATCATTTGTACTGTGATTTTCTCGGTCCATTGCATACGAACTCCACACCATTTTGTCTGGATATGACTGGATGAAACCGGAAATATCCGGTTGTGTTTTGTCTGTCTCAATCCCAGATATTGCTACAGCCTCTCTGTTTGTGTTTTGTGGATATTATCAACGGACTTTATTGTTTCTACTGTTTTTTATCGGGGAACATTTTATTTTGAGCTTGGATACAGTAATTGGTTCCACATGGAGACACCAGCTCTACGTATTCGTATTTTCTAGGTAGAAAGCTAGAGGAAATGCGAGAAACAAACATGATATTTCTGTTTGTATAGATGATATTTTATCTACTTGCCTCATGAAAAGACTTTGCTTTGCTCCAAAATCATTTCTACTGTGATTTTCTCGGTCCATTGCATCGGAATTCCACAACATTTTGTCCGGATATGACTGGATGAAACCGGAAATCTCCGGTTGTGTTTTGTCTGTCTCAATCCCAGATATTGCTACAGCCTCTGTGTTTGTGTTTTGTGGATATTATCAACGGACTTTATTGTTTCTACTGTTTTTTATCGGGGAACATTTTATTTTGAGCTTGGATACAGTAATTGGTTCCACATGGAGACACCAGCTCTACGTATTCGTATTTTCTAGGTAGAAAGCTAGAGGAAATGTGGCAAACAAACATGATATTTCTCTTTGTATAGATGATATTTTATCTACATGCCTCATGAAAAGACTTTGTTTTTCTCCAAAATCATTTGTACTGTGATTTTCTCGGTCCATTGCATACGAATTCCACACCATTTTGTCCGGATATGACTGGATGAAACCGGAAATCTCCGGTTGTGTTTTGTCTGTCTCAATCCCAGATATTGCTACAGCCTCTGTGTTTGTGTTTTCTGGATATTATCAACGGACTTTATTGTTTCTACTGTTTTTTATCGGGGAACATTTTATTTTGAGCTTGGATACAGTAATTGGTTCCACATGGAGACACCAGCTCTACGTATTCGTATTTTCTAGGTAGAAAGCTAGAGGAAATGCGGCAAACAAACATGATATTTCTGTTTGTATAGATGATATTTTATCTACTTGCCTCATGAAAAGACTTTGCTTTGCTCCAAAATCATTTGTACTGTGATTTTCTCGGTCCATTGCATACGAATTCCACACCATTTTGTCCGGATATGACTGGATGAAACCGGAAATATCCGGTTGTGTTTTGTCTGTCTCAATCCCAGCTATTGCTACAGCCTCTCAGTTTGTGTTTTGTGGATATTATCAACGGACTTTATTGTTTCTACTGTTTTTTATCGGTGAACATTTTATTTTGAGCTTGGATACAGTAATTGGTTCCACATGGAGACACCAGCTCTATGTATTCGTATTTTCTAGGTAGAAAGCTAGAGGAAATGCGGCAAACAAACATGATATTTCTGTTTGTATAGATGATATTTTATCTACTTGCCTCATGAAAAGACTTTGCTTTGCTCCAAAATCATTTGTACTGTGATTTTCTAGGTCCATTGCATACGAACTCCACACCATTTTGTCCGGATATGACTGGATGAAACCGGAAATATCCGGTTGTGTTTTGTCTGTCTCAATCCCAGATATTGCTACAGCCTCTGTGTTTGTGTTTTCAGGATATTATCAACGGACTTTATTGTTTCTACTGGTTTTTATCGGGGAACGTTTTATTTTGAGCTTGGATACAGTAATTGGTTCCACATGGAGACACCAGCTCTACGTATTCGTATTTTCTAGGTAGAAAGCTAGAGGAAATGCGGCAAACAAACATGATATTTCTGTTTGTATAGATGATATTTTATCTACTTGCCTCATGAAAAGACTTTGCTTTTCTCCAAAATCATTTGTACTGTGATTTTCTCGGTCCATTGCATCGGAATTCCACACCATTTTGTCCGGATATGACTGGATGAAACCGGAAATCTCCGGTTGTGTTTTGTCTGTATCAATCCCAGATATTGCTACAGACTCTCTGTTTGTATTTTGTGGATATTTTCAACGGACTTTCTTGTTTCTACTGTTTTTTATCGGGGAACATTTTATTTTGAGCTTGGATACAGTAATTGGTTCCACATGGAGACACCAGCTCTACGTATTCGTATTTTCTATGTAGAAAGCTAGAGGAAATGAGGCAAACAAACATGATATTTCTGTTTGTATAGATGATATTTTATCTACTTGCCTCATGAAAAGACTTTGCTTTTCTCCAAAATCATTTGTACTGTGATTTTCTCGGTCCATTGCATATGAACTCCACACCATTTTGTCCGGATATGACTGGATGAAACCGGAAATATCCGGTTGTGTTTTGTCTGTCTCAATCCCAGATATTGCTACAGCCTCTGTGTTTGTGTTTTCTGGATATTATCAACAGACTTTATTGTTTCTACTGTTTTTTATCGGGGAACATTTTATTTTGAGCTTGGATACAGTAATTAGTTCCACATGGAGACACCAGCTCTACGTATTCGTATTTTCTAGGTAGAAAGCTAGAGGAAATGCAGCAAACAAACATGATATTTCTGTTTGTATAGATGATATTTTATCTACTTGCCTCATGAAAAGACTTTGCTTTTCTCCAAAATCATTTGTACTGTGATTTTCTCGGTCCATTGCATCGGAATTCCACACCATTTTGTCCGGATATGACTGGATGAAACCGGAAATATCCGGTTGTGTTTTGTCTGTCTCAATCCCAGATATTGCTACAGCCTCTGTGTTTGTGTTTTGTGGATATTATCAACGGACTTTATTGTTTGTACTGTTTTTTATCGGGGAACATTTTATTTTGAGCTTGGATACAGTAATTGGTTCCACATGGAGACACCAGCTCTACGTATTCGTATTTTCTAGGTAGAAAGCTAGAGGAAATGCGGCAAACAAACATGATATTTCTGTTTGTATAGATGATATTTTATCTACTTGCCTCATGAAAAGACTTTGCTTTTCTCCAAAATCATTTGTACTGTGATTTTCTCGGTCCATTGCATACGAACTCCACACCATTTTGTCCAGATATGACTGGATGAAAAAGGAAATCTCCGGTTGTGTTTTGTCTGTCTCAATCCCAGATATTGCTACAGCCTCTGTGTTTGTGTTTTCTGGATATTATCAACGGACTTTATTGTTTCTACTGTTTTTTATTGGGGAACATTTTATTTTGAGCTTGGATACAGTAATTGGTTCCACATGGAGACACCAGCTCTACGTATTCGTATTTTCTAGGTAGAAAGCTAGAGGAAATGTGGCAAACAAACATGATATTTCTGTTTGTATAGATGATATTTTATCTACATGCCTCATGAAAAGACTTTGCTTTTCTCCAAAATCATTTGTACTGTGATTTTCTCGGTCCATTGCATACGCATTCCACACAATTTTGTCCGGATATGACTGGATGAAACCGGAAATATCCGGTTGTGTTTTGTCTGTCTCAATCCCAGATATTGCTACAGCCTCTGTGTTTGTGTTTTGTGGATATTATCAACGGACTTTATTGTTTCTACTGTTTTTTATCGGGGAACATTTTATTTTGAGCTTGGATACAGTAATTGGTTCCACATGGAGACACCAGCTCTATGTATTCGTATTTTCTAGGTAGAAAGCTAGAGGAAATGCGGCAAACAAACATGATATTTCTGTTTGTATAGATGATATTTTATCTACTTGCCTCATGAAAAGACTTTGCTTTGCTCCAAAATCATTTGTACTATGATTTTCTCGGTGCATTGCATACAAATTCCACACCATTTGGTCCGGATATAACTGGATGAAACCGGAAATATCCGGTTGTGTTTTGTCTGTCTCAATCCCAGATATTGCTACAGCGTCTGTGTTTGTGTTTTCTGGATATTATCAACGGACTTTATTGTTTCTACTGTTTTTTATCGGGGAACATTTTATTTTGAGCTTGGATACAGTAATTGGTTCCACATGGAGACACCAGCTCTACGTATTCGTATTTTCTAGGTAGAAAGCTAGAGGAAATGCGGCAAACAAACATGATATTTCTGTTTGTATAGATGATATTTTATCTACTTGCCTCATGAAAAGACTTTGCTTTTCTCCAAAATCATTTGTACTGTGATTTTCTCGGTCCATTGCATACGAATTCCACACCATTTTGTCCGGATAGGACTGGATGAAACCGGAAATATCCGGTTGTGTTTTGTCTGTCTCAATCCCAGATATTGCTACAGCCTCTGTGTTTGTGTTTTCTGGATATTATCAACGGACTTTATTGTTTCTACTGTTTTTTATCAGGGAACATTTTATTTTGAGCTTGGATACAGTAATTGGTTCCACATGGAGACACCAGCTCTACGTATTCGTATTTTCTAGGTAGAAAGCTAGAGGAAATGTGGCAAACAAACATGATATTTCTGTTTGTATAGATGATATTTTATCTACTTGCCTCATGAAAAGACTTTGCTTTGCTCCAAAATCATTTGTACTGTGATTTTCTCGGTCCATTGCATACGAATTCCACACCATTTTGTCCGGATATGACTGGATGAAACCGGAAATATCCGGTTGTGTTTTGTCTGTCTCAATCCCAGATATTGCTACAGCCTCTGTGTTTGTGTTTTCTGGATATTATCAACGGACTTTATTGTTTCTACTGTTTTTTATCAGGGAACATTTTATTTTGAGCTTGGATACAGTAATTGGTTCCACATGGAGACACCAGCTCTACGTATTCGTATTTTCTAGGTAGAAAGCTAGAGGAAATGCGGCAAACAAACATGATATTTCTGTTTGTATAGATGATATTTTATCTACTTGCCTCATGAAAAGACTTTGCTTTTCTCCAAAATCATTTGTACTGTGATTTTCTCGGTCCATTGCATACGAACTCCACACCATTTTTTCCGGATATGACTGGATGAAACCGGAAATCTCCGGTTGTGTTTTGTCTGTCTCAATCCCAGATATTGCTACAGCCTCTGTGTTTGTGTTTTCTGGATATTATCAACAGACTTTATTGTTTCTACTGTTTTTTATCGGGGAACATTTTTTTTGAGCTTGGATACAGTAATTGGTTCCACATGGAGACACCAGCTCTACGTATTCATATTTTCTAGTTAGAAAGCTAGAGGAAATGCGGCAAACACACATGATATTTCTGTTTGTATAGATGATATTTTATCTACTTGCCTCATGAAAAGATTTTGCTTTGCTCCAAAATCATTTCTACTGTGATTTTCTCGGTCCATTGCATCGGAATTCCACACCATTTTGTCCGGATATGACTGGATGAAACCGGAAATCTCCGGTTGTGTTTTGTCTGTCTCAATCCCAGATATTGCTACAGCCTCTCAGTTTGTGTTTTCTGGATATTATCAACGGACTTTATTGTTTCTACTGTTTTTTATCGGGGAACATTTTATTTTGAGCTTGGATACAGTAATTGGTTCCACATGGAGACATCAGCTCTACGTATTCCTATTTTCTAGGTAGAAAGCTAGAGGAAATGCGGCAAACAAACATGATATTTCTGTTTGTATAGATGATATTTTATCTACTTGCCTCATGAAAAGACTTTGCTTTTCTCCAAAATCATTTCTACTGTGATTTTCTCGGTCCATTGCATACGAATTCCACACCATTTTGTCCGGATATGACTGGAAGAAACCGGAAATATCCGGTTGTGTTTTGTCTGTCTCAATCCCAGATATTGCTACAGCCTCTGTGTTTGTGTTTTGTGGATATTATCAACGGACTTTATTGTTTGTACTGTTTTTTATCGGGGAACATTTTATTTTGAGCTTGGATACAGTAATTGGTTCCACATGGAGACACCAGCTCTACGTATTCCTATTTTCTAGGTAGAAAGCTAGAGGAAATGCGGCAAACAAACATGATATTTCTGTTTGTATAGATGATATTTTATCTACTTGCCTCATGAAAAGACTTTGCTTTTCTCCAAAATCATTTGTACTGTGATTTTCTCGGTCCATTGCATTGGAATTCCACACCATTTTGTCCGGATATGACTGGATGAAACCGGAAATATCCGGTTGTGTTTTGTCTGTCTCAATCCCAGATATTGCTACAGCCTCTGTGTTTGTGTTTTCTGGATATTATCAACGGACTTTATTGTTTGTACTGTTTTTTATCGGGGAACATTTTATTTTGAGCTTGGATACAGTAATTGGTTCCACATGGAGACACCAGCTCTACGTATTCATATTTTCTAGGTAGAAAGCTAGAGGAAATGCGGCAAACAAACATGATATTTCTGTTTGTATAGATGATATTTTATCTACTTGCCTCATGAAAAGACTTTGCTTTTCTCCAAAATCATTTGTACTGTGATTTTCTCGGTCCATTGCATACGAACTCCACACCATTTTGTCCAGATATGACTGGATGAAAAAGGAAATCTCCGGTTGTGTTTTGTCTGTCTCAATCCCAGATATTGCTACAGCCTCTGTGTTTGTGTTTTCTGGGTATTATCAACGGACTTTATTGTTTCTACTGTTTTTTATCGGGGAACATTTTTTTTGAGCTTGATACAGTAATTGGTTCCACATGGAGACACCAGCTCTACGTATTCATATTTTCTAGGTAGAAAGCTAGAGGAAATGTGGCAAACAAACATGATATTTCTGTTTGTATAGATGATATTTTATCTACTTGCCTCATGAAAAGACTTTGCTTTGCTCCAAAATCATTTGTACTGTGATTTTCTCGGTCCATTGCATACGAATTCCACACCATTTTGTCCGGATATGACTGGATGAAACCGGAATTATCCGGTTGTGTTTTGTCTGTCTCAATCCCAGATATTGCTACAGCCTCTGTGTTTGTGTTTTCTGGATATTATCAACGGACTTTATTGTTTCTACTGTTTTTTATTGGGGAACATTTTATTTTGAGCTTGGATACAGTAATTGGTTCCACATGGAGACACCAGCTCTACGTATTAGTATTTTCTAGGTAGAAAGCTAGAGGAAATGTGGCAAACAAACATGATATTTCTGTTTGTATAGATGATATTTTATCTACATGCCTCATGAAAAGACTTTGTTTTTCTCCAAAATCATTTGTACTGTGATTTTCTCGGTCCATTGCATACGAATTCCACACCATTTTGTACGGATATGACTGGAAGAAACCGGAAATATCCGGTTGTGTTTTGTCTGTCTCAATCCCAGATATTGCTACAGCCTCTGTGTTTGTGTTTTGTGGATATTATCAACGGACTTTATTGTTTGTACTGTTTTTTATCGGGGAACATTTTATTTTGAGCTTGGATACAGTAATTGGTTCCACATGGAGACACCAGCTCTACGTATTCCTATTTTCTAGGTAGAAAGCTAGAGGAAATGCGGCAAACAAACATGATATTTCTGTTTGTATAGATGATATTTTATCTACTTGCCTCATGAAAAGACTTTGCTTTTCTCCAAAATCATTTGTACTGTGATTTTCTCGGTCCATTGCATTGGAATTCCACACCATTTTGTCCGGATATGACTGGATGAAACCGGAAATATCCGGTTGTGTTTTGTCTGTCTCAATCCCAGATATTGCTACAGCCTCTGTGTTTGTGTTTTCTGGATATTATCAACGGACTTTATTGTTTGTACTGTTTTTTATCGGGGAACATTTTATTTTGAGCTTGGATACAGTAATTGGTTCCACATGGAGACACCAGCTCTACGTATTCATATTTTCTAGGTAGAAAGCTAGAGGAAATGCGGCAAACAAACATGATATTTCTGTTTGTATAGATGATATTTTATCTACTTGCCTCATGAAAAGACTTTGCTTTTCTCCAAAATCATTTGTACTGTGATTTTCTCGGTCCATTGCATACGAACTCCACACCATTTTGTCCAGATATGACTGGATGAAAAAGGAAATCTCCGGTTGTGTTTTGTCTGTCTCAATCCCAGATATTGCTACAGCCTCTGTGTTTGTGTTTTCTGGGTATTATCAACGGACTTTATTGTTTCTACTGTTTTTTATCGGGGAACATTTTTTTTGAGCTTGATACAGTAATTGGTTCCACATGGAGACACCAGCTCTACGTATTCATATTTTCTAGGTAGAAAGCTAGAGGAAATGTGGCAAACAAACATGATATTTCTGTTTGTATAGATGATATTTTATCTACTTGCCTCATGAAAAGACTTTGCTTTGCTCCAAAATCATTTGTACTGTGATTTTCTCGGTCCATTGCATACGAATTCCACACCATTTTGTCCGGATATGACTGGATGAAACCGGAATTATCCGGTTGTGTTTTGTCTGTCTCAATCCCAGATATTGCTACAGCCTCTGTGTTTGTGTTTTCTGGATATTATCAACGGACTTTATTGTTTCTACTGTTTTTTATTGGGGAACATTTTATTTTGAGCTTGGATACAGTAATTGGTTCCACATGGAGACACCAGCTCTACGTATTAGTATTTTCTAGGTAGAAAGCTAGAGGAAATGTGGCAAACAAACATGATATTTCTGTTTGTATAGATGATATTTTATCTACATGCCTCATGAAAAGACTTTGTTTTTCTCCAAAATCATTTGTACTGTGATTTTCTCGGTCCATTGCATACGAATTCCACACCATTTTGTACGGATATGACTGGAAGAAACCGGAAATATCCGGTTGTGTTTTGTCTGTCTCAATCCCAGATATTGCTACAGCCTCTGTGTTTGTGTTTTGTGGATATTATCAACGGACTTTATTGTTTGTACTGTTTTTTATCGGGGAACATTTTATTTTGAGCTTGGATACAGTAATTGGTTCCACATGGAGACACCAGCTCTACGTATTCCTATTTTCTAGGTAGAAAGCTAGAGGAAATGCGGCAAACAAACATGATATTTCTGTTTGTATAGATGATATTTTATCTACTTGCCTCATGAAAAGACTTTGCTTTTCTCCAAAATCATTTGTACTGTGATTTTCTCGGTCCATTGCATTGGAATTCCACACCATTTTGTCCGGATATGACTGGATGAAACCGGAAATATCCGGTTGTGTTTTGTCTGTCTCAATCCCAGATATTGCTACAGCCTCTGTGTTTGTGTTTTCTGGATATTATCAACGGACTTTATTGTTTGTACTGTTTTTTATCGGGGAACATTTTATTTTGAGCTTGGATACAGTAATTGGTTCCACATGGAGACACCAGCTCTACGTATTCATATTTTCTAGGTAGAAAGCTAGAGGAAATGCGGCAAACAAACATGATATTTCTGTTTGTATAGATGATATTTTATCTACTTGCCTCATGAAAAGACTTTGCTTTTCTCCAAAATCATTTGTACTGTGATTTTCTCGGTCCATTGCATACGAACTCCACACCATTTTGTCCAGATATGACTGGATGAAAAAGGAAATCTCCGGTTGTGTTTTGTCTGTCTCAATCCCAGATATTGCTACAGCCTCTGTGTTTGTGTTTTCTGGGTATTATCAACGGACTTTATTGTTTCTACTGTTTTTTATCGGGGAACATTTTTTTTGAGCTTGATACAGTAATTGGTTCCACATGGAGACACCAGCTCTACGTATTCATATTTTCTAGGTAGAAAGCTAGAGGAAATGTGGCAAACAAACATGATATTTCTGTTTGTATAGATGATATTTTATCTACTTGCCTCATGAAAAGACTTTGCTTTGCTCCAAAATCATTTGTACTGTGATTTTCTCGGTCCATTGCATACGAATTCCACACCATTTTGTCCGGATATGACTGGATGAAACCGGAATTATCCGGTTGTGTTTTGTCTGTCTCAATCCCAGATATTGCTACAGCCTCTGTGTTTGTGTTTTCTGGATATTATCAACGGACTTTATTGTTTCTACTGTTTTTTATTGGGGAACATTTTATTTTGAGCTTGGATACAGTAATTGGTTCCACATGGAGACACCAGCTCTACGTATTAGTATTTTCTAGGTAGAAAGCTAGAGGAAATGTGGCAAACAAACATGATATTTCTGTTTGTATAGATGATATTTTATCTACATGCCTCATGAAAAGACTTTGCTTTTCTCCAAAATCATTTGTACTGTGATTTTCTCGGTCCATTGCATACGAATTCCACACCATTTTGTACGGATATGACTGGAAGAAACCGGAAATATCCGGTTGTGTTTTGTCTGTCTCAATCCCAGATATTGCTACAGCCTCTGTGTTTGTGTTTTGTGGATATTATCAACGGACTTTATTGTTTGTACTGTTTTTTATCGGGGAACATTTTATTTTGAGCTTGGATACAGTAATTGGTTCCACATGGAGACACCAGCTCTACGTATTCGTATTTTCTAGGTAGAAAGCTAGAGGAAATGCGGCAAACAAACATGATATTTCTGTTTGTATAGATGATATTTTATCTACTTGCCTCATGAAAAGACTTTGCTTTTCTCCAAAATCATTTGTACTGTGATTTTCTCGGTCCATTGCATTGGAATTCCACACCATTTTGTCCGGATATGACTGGATGAAACCGGAAATATCCGGTTGTGTTTTGTCTGTCTCAATCCCAGATATTGCTACAGCCTCTGTGTTTGTGTTTTCTGGATATTATCAACGGACTTTATTGTTTGTACTGTTTTTTATCGGGGAACATTTTATTTTGAGCTTGGATACAGTAATTGGTTCCACATGGAGACACCAGCTCTACGTATTCATATTTTCTAGGTAGAAAGCTAGAGGAAATGCGGCAAACAAACATGATATTTCTGTTTGTATAGATGATATTTTATCTACTTGCCTCATGAAAAGACTTTGCTTTTCTCCAAAATCATTTGTACTGTGATTTTCTCAGTCCATTGCATACGAACTCCACACCATTTTGTCCAGATATGACTGGATGAAAAAGGAAATCTCCGGTTGTGTTTTGTCTGTCTCAATCCCAGATATTGCTACAGCCTCTGTGTTTGTGTTTTCTGGGTATTATCAACGGACTTTATTGTTTCTACTGTTTTTTATCGGGGAACATTTTTTTTGAGCTTGATACAGTAATTGGTTCCACATGGAGACACCAGCTCTACGTATTCATATTTTCTAGGTAGAAAGCTAGAGGAAATGTGGCAAACAAACATGATATTTCTGTTTGTATAGATGATATTTTATCTACTTGCCTCATGAAAAGACTTTGCTTTGCTCCAAAATCATTTGTACTGTGATTTTCTCGGTCCATTGCATACGAATTCCACACCATTTTGTCCGGATATGACTGGATGAAACCGGAATTATCCGGTTGTGTTTTGTCTGTCTCAATCCCAGATATTGCTACAGCCTCTGTGTTTGTGTTTTGTGGATATTATCAACGGACTTTATTGTTTCTACTGTTTTTTATTGGGGAACATTTTATTTTGAGCTTGGATACAGTAATTGGTTCCACATGGAGACACCAGCTCTACGTATTAGTATTTTCTAGGTAGAAAGCTAGAGGAAATGTGGCAAACAAACATGATATTTCTGTTTGTATAGATGATATTTTATCTACTTGCCTCATGAAAAGACTTTGCTTTTCTCCAAAATCATTTGTACTGTGATTTTCTCGGTCCATTGCATACGAATTCCACACCATTTTGTACGGATATGACTGGAAGAAACCGGAAATATCCGGTTGTGTTTTGTCTGTCTCAATCCCAGATATTGCTACAGCCTCTGTGTTTGTGTTTTGTGGATATTATCAACGGACTTTATTGTTTCTACTGGTTTTTATCGGGGAACGTTTTATTTTGAGCTTGGATACAGTAATTGGTTCCACATGGAGACACCAGCTCTACGTATTCGTATTTTCTAGGTAGAAAGCTAGAGGAAATGCGGCAAACAAACATGATATTTCTGTTTGTATAGATGATATTTTATCTACTTGCCTCATGAAAAGACTTTGCTTTTCTCCAAAATCATTTGTACTGTGATTTTCTCGGTCCATTGCATTGGAATTCCACACCATTTTGTCCGGATATGACTGGATGAAACCGGAAATATCCGGTTGTGTTTTGTCTGTCTCAATCCCAGATATTGCTACAGCCTCTGTGTTTGTGTTTTCTGGATATTATCAACGGACTTTATTGTTTGTACTGTTTTTTATCGGGGAACATTTTATTTTGAGCTTGGATACAGTAATTGGTTCCACATGGAGACACCAGCTCTACGTATTCATATTTTCTAGGTAGAAAGCTAGAGGAAATGCGGCAAACAAACATGATATTTCTGTTTGTATAGATGATATTTTATCTACTTGCCTCATGAAAAGACTTTGCTTTTCTCCAAAATCATTTGTACTGTGATTTTCTCAGTCCATTGCATACGAACTCCACACCATTTTGTCCAGATATGACTGGATGAAAAAGGAAATCTCCGGTTGTGTTTTGTCTGTCTCAATCCCAGATATTGCTACAGCCTCTGTGTTTGTGTTTTCTGGGTATTATCAACGGACTTTATTGTTTCTACTGTTTTTTATCGGGGAACATTTTTTTTGAGCTTGATACAGTAATTGGTTCCACATGGAGACACCAGCTCTACGTATTCATATTTTCTAGGTAGAAAGCTAGAGGAAATGTGGCAAACAAACATGATATTTCTGTTTGTATAGATGATATTTTATCTACTTGCCTCATGAAAAGACTTTGCTTTGCTCCAAAATCATTTGTACTGTGATTTTCTCGGTCCATTGCATACGAATTCCACACCATTTTGTCCGGATATGACTGGATGAAACCGGAATTATCCGGTTGTGTTTTGTCTGTCTCAATCCCAGATATTGCTACAGCCTCTGTGTTTGTGTTTTGTGGATATTATCAACGGACTTTATTGTTTCTACTGTTTTTTATTGGGGAACATTTTATTTTGAGCTTGGATACAGTAATTGGTTCCACATGGAGACACCAGCTCTACGTATTAGTATTTTCTAGGTAGAAAGCTAGAGGAAATGTGGCAAACAAACATGATATTTCTGTTTGTATAGATGATATTTTATCTACTTGCCTCATGAAAAGACTTTGCTTTTCTCCAAAATCATTTGTACTGTGATTTTCTCGGTCCATTGCATACGAATTCCACACCATTTTGTACGGATATGACTGGAAGAAACCGGAAATATCCGGTTGTGTTTTGTCTGTCTCAATCCCAGATATTGCTACAGCCTCTGTGTTTGTGTTTTGTGGATATTATCAACGGACTTTATTGTTTGTACTGTTTTTTATCGGGGAACATTTTATTTTGAGCTTGGATACAGTAATTGGTTCCACATGGAGACACCAGCTCTACGTATTCCTATTTTCTAGGTAGAAAGCTAGAGGAAATGCGGCAAACAAACATGATATTTCTGTTTGTATAGATGATATTTTATCTACTTGCCTCATGAAAAGACTTTGCTTTTCTCCAAAATCATTTGTACTGTGATTTTCTCGGTCCATTGCATTGGAATTCCACACCATTTTGTCCGGATATGACTGGATGAAACCGGAAATATCCGGTTGTGTTTTGTCTGTCTCAATCCCAGATATTGCTACAGCCTCTGTGTTTGTGTTTTCTGGATATTATCAACGGACTTTATTGTTTGTACTGTTTTTTATCGGGGAACATTTTATTTTGAGCTTGGATACAGTAATTGGTTCCACATGGAGACACCAGCTCTACGTATTCCTATTTTCTAGGTAGAAAGCTAGAGGAAATGCGGCAAACAAACATGATATTTCTGTTTGTATAGATGATATTTTATCTACTTGCCTCATGAAAAGACTTTGCTTTTCTCCAAAATCATTTGTACTGTGATTTTCTCAGTCCATTGCATACGAACTCCACACCATTTTGTCCAGATATGACTGGATGAAAAAGGAAATCTCCGGTTGTGTTTTGTCTGTCTCAATCCCAGATATTGCTACAGCCTCTGTGTTTGTGTTTTCTGGGTATTATCAACGGACTTTATTGTTTCTACTGTTTTTTATCGGGGAACATTTTTTTTGAGCTTGATACAGTAATTGGTTCCACATGGAGACACCAGCTCTACGTATTCATATTTTCTAGGTAGAAAGCTAGAGGAAATGTGGCAAACAAACATGATATTTCTGTTTGTATAGATGATATTTTATCTACTTGCCTCATGAAAAGACTTTGCTTTGCTCCAAAATCATTTGTACTGTGATTTTCTCGGTCCATTGCATACGAATTCCACACCATTTTGTCCGGATATGACTGGATGAAACCGGAAATATCCGGTTGTGTTTTGTCTGTCTCAATCCCAGATATTGCTACAGCCTCTGTGTTTGTGTTTTCTGGATATTATCAACGGACTTTATTGTTTCTACTGTTTTTTATTGGGGAACATTTTATTTTGAGCTTGGATACAGTAATTGGTTCCACATGGAGACACCAGCTCTACGTATTAGTATTTTCTAGGTAGAAAGCTAGAGGAAATGTGGCAAACAAACATGATATTTCTGTTTGTATAGATGATATTTTATCTACATGCCTCATGAAAAGACTTTGCTTTTCTCCAAAATCATTTGTACTGTGATTTTCTCGGTCCATTGCATACGAATTCCACACCATTTTGTCCGGATATGACTGGATGAAACCGGAAATATCCGGTTGTGTTTTGTCTGTCTCAATCCCAGATATTGCTACAGCCTCTGTGTTTGTGTTTTGTGGATATTATCAACGGACTTTATTGTTTCTACTGTTTTTTATCGGGGAACATTTTATTTTGAGCTTGGATACAGTAATTGGTTCCACATGGAGACACCAGCTCTACGTATTCGTATTTTCTAGGTAGAAAGCTAGAGGAAATGCGGCAAACAAACATGATATTTCTGTTTGTATAGATGATATTTTATCTACTTGCCTCATGAAAAGAGTTTGCTTTTCTCCAAAATCATTTGTACTGTGATTTTCTCGGTCCATTGCATACGAATTCCACACCATTTTGTCCGGATATGACTGGATGAAACCGGAAATCTCCAGTTGTGTTTTGTCTGTCTCAATCCCAGATATTGCTACAGCCTCTCAGTTTGTGTTTTGTGGATATTATCAACGGACTTTATTGTTTCTACTGTTTTTTATCGGTGAACATTTTATTTTGAGCTTGGATACAGTAATTGGTTCCACATGGAGACACCAGCTCTATGTATTCGTATTTTCTAGGTAGAAAGCTAGAGGAAATGCGGCAAACAAACATGATATTTCTGTTTGTATAGATGATATTTTATCTACTTGCCTCATGAAAAGACTTTGCTTTGCTCCAAAATCATTTGTACTATGATTTTCTCGGTGCATTGCATACAAATTCCACACCATTTTGTCCGGATATAACTGGATGAAACCGGAAATATCCGGTTGTGTTTTGTCTGTCTCAATCCCAGATATTGCTACAGCCTCTGTGTTTGTATTTTCTGGATATTATCAATGGACTTTATTGTTTCTACTGTTTTTTATCGGGGAACGTTTTATTTTGAGCTTGGATACAGTAATTGGTTCCACATGGAGACACCAGCTCTATGTATTCGTATTTTCTAGGTAGAAAGCTAGAGGAAATGCGGCAAACAAACATGATATTTCTGTTTGTATAGATGATATTTTATCTACATGCCTCATGAAAAGACTTTGCTTTTCTCCAAAATCATTTGTACTGTGATTTTCTCGATCCAATGCATACGAATTCCACAACATTTTGTCCGGATATGACTGGATGAAACTGGAAATCTCCGGTTGTGTTTTGTCTGTCTCAATCCCAGATATTGCTACAGCCTCTCAGTTTGTGTTTTGTGGATATTATCAACGGACTTTATTGTTTCTACTGTTTTTTATGGTGAACATTTTATTTTGAGCTTGATACA